>NC_089794.1:32953197-32983197 GCF_040412425.1 Macrobrachium rosenbergii | reverse complement strand
GTTAAAGAGCCTCGCCCACCTGGTGGTACAGGTGAGAGAGAGAGAGAGAGAGAGAGAGAGAGAGAGAGAGAGAGAGAGAGAGAGAGAGCATCAGATGTCTGCGTGGGCGAGAGAAAACTTATTAAAATGATTCGTGTAATCTGATGTGTTTATGGAACGAAGTTTGTCATTATTATTATTATTATTATTATTATTATTATTATTATTATTATTATTATTGTTGTTGTTTTTGTCATTTCGTGTAATTTGATGCTTATGGAACGAAATTTTTTATTATTATTATTATTATTATTATTATTTATTACCATAATATGTAGTGAACAGACATTAAAATGGCCATATGTTTTATGATAAGATTAGAGATGAATATATCTGAAAAAAAAAAACTGGACACATTAAATTTATAAGTAATTATTTAGCAAAATAAATTAATGTTAAACACATACACATTTCTTGTGTATGTGTATGTGACAGCGCTATTAAAAATACTAAAGAAAACGCATTTTCTGAATAGTCTGGGATTGCTCTAGGGAAAAACAACTCAGCGATCTAGAATAGATATATTACTAGATAACAAAAGTTTTGCTAAGGAAAAAGAACTTTCTTAAAAGTTCGAGATGGCTCTAGAGAAAATAACCCAGAGCTCTAGAAAGATATATATCTAGATATCAAATGTTTCCCTTTTTCATCCAAACAGTATCACCAATAGGGGATGACCTTCGAGAGAACAGGACGACCTTCACTACCAGATTCCCCCTCTTTTTGTTGATTGTGTCCCTAGATAGTAAAAGTTAAACTAACTTTCCTGCAGTGGGTGGCTTCAGACAAAAGTGACCAGATGTCACTGCAACATTCAGTCCGTCTAGCTGGCTTTGAATAAAACTTCCCGTGCTAAAAAGGCGACTCATGTACCTCGTAATTTAGGAAGAACTAATCTTATTTAAAGATTTCTCGATTAAGATCAAAATTCTGTTGATTTATTTACAGTTCTTTTAGGGACCCAAAGAGACATTGGGCCAAAGTCTTAAAAAAAATGTAAATTAAACAAAACCAGAAACAAAGAGGAAGCCAGAGAATTCTGTCTTCTAGAATGTACGATAGGAAACTCTCTGAAAAACCGCAGATTAAACAAAACCAGAAACACAGAGGAAGCCGGAGAGTTCTATTGTTTAGAAGTGTTAGGTAGGAAGCATGATCTGCTAGTCTTTGTGGCAAAGTGCACTGACCTGTCCCTTGCCTCTAAGCGTGTTCCTTAGCAGAGGGACAAATGTTAAAAATTGTTGTGAGAAAACAACAAATATTAAATAACAGTCACTGCATTCTTTTTTTGCTTCCAGTTAAGATTGCAATCTATCAATCTTGTTACTTAAGTTTTCAGTTTCATATAACCTTTTTATTTTCAATAAGCGATTCATGACTTTCGTTTGTGTAAGCCCAGTCTTTGTGTGTGTGTGTGTGTGTAGATGTAGCCTGGGTTCGAGAGGGGCATTTGCTTGCCCCTTTTACCTTAGTTTAAATCGTTTGTCTAAAAATTTTTAATTTTTATTCTTACGATTTTAATTTATTTTTTAATAAGTGGTATCTCTTTTCTATGCATTTCTCTTTACTTCCTCTTACTTCTTCCTAATGAACACCGTATTCTTTGGAAGCCTGAATTTCAAGTCAATGGCCCTCTTGGTGAATAGGTTTCATCTACTGAATAATAATAATAATTCACCTTACACATAAGACAAAGGCTTTAAATATAACAGATATCCGTCCAGATGTAAATGTGCTTTTCAAGTCAAATACATTACACATAACACATAACACAAATGCACAAACATACACATACAGCTCACAGATGCAAAATCCCGTCTACACCAACACCTCAATACAATTCCCGTGACGTAATGTAGGAGCGGCGGGAGAGCAGGTGTCCCTAAATGTCACTCTCTCTCTCCTGATGGGAGAAACACCACTTAACGAGGCTTCCGATATGAGAAACACCACTTAACCTATGCTCCACTCACATCTGCTTCTGATTTTGCATGGAGGAAGGACGCCCGACGTAATGTAGGGGGGTATTATTACAGCACGCCGAAAATAGGGTTGTTTTTGTAAACATCCGGGAGAGATTGCCACTTAACACAGCTACCTTATTTCACCTAACCTAAGTTCATCAAGGGTGTTTATGTCACCTTACCTAATCTACCTTATCTTGTTAGACCTAACCTAATATTATGAAGTGTAATTTTATCTAACTTAATCTAATTAATCTTACCTAATTAAGCTAAACTAATCGAATCAACGCTTTCTTACCTTACCTAGTTCAATTTACCTTAGCTTATTTAACCTAGCCTAATATTATAAACTTTTTCTTATCTTATCTAACCTCATCTAATTAACTTAGCTCAACTTTACACAACCTAACCTAATTAACCTTATCCTATCTGAGCTAGCCTTATATAATTAACTGCCTTATGTTATCTAACTTAACCTATCCTAGCAGGAGA
The DNA here is from genome assembly GCF_040412425.1 of Macrobrachium rosenbergii. NCBI lineage: Eukaryota > Metazoa > Arthropoda > Malacostraca > Decapoda > Palaemonidae > Macrobrachium > Macrobrachium rosenbergii. The sequence continues at coordinate 32,980,702 of NC_089794.1, read as the reverse complement.
CAAAGCCAGTTATATTATGCATAAGCTAGAATGGCATTTACTCATAAATAATATAAGAATTATCTAGTATCTACAATATCCACAAGGACGAGCGAATGAGTCCATCAAAATCATGCTTACTTTTACTTCCTTCGCTTGTGAAAGCATAGACTTTGAGGGTCATAAGAAGTCAAATGGGTCTGCTCCTCTATATTTTTTTTTACTATTTTCCAGAAGTAGGAGTAGATTGTGTTTTTTTTTATCTCACCTTAATTTAATAACTTAATTTAATAGATGACTGACTGGCTTTAGCTATCCCCACTTCAGGCAGAGACGGGCACTGTTTTGGTTATGTTCAAATTACTTTCCACCGGAAGTGTTCCCACTAACCCCCCCAAAAAAAAAAAAAAAAACTGTTGACTCATGTCATCAGCAAGATCTTCACAACACGAAGCTGATTAAAGGTTTCACAACTGTTACTTCCTTGTTTACCAAACATTCTTGTCCACCTTATCACTACAGCGGGAGGTGGGAGGGGTGTGAAAAAATGAACATGCTACATACTTTAGTCAGGATGGGATGGTTGGGTCCGGGGGGGTCCTGGAGGAGTAGGGCGAGGGGAAGGGGAAGGTGTGATTCTGAAAGAAATAATTTTACAAAGTCGAATGAAGTACAGAGTTCATTTCGGTTTTGCTTTTTGCTAAGATAGATAATCAGTTTTAATATTGACCTTACATTTCGTCTATCTTTCACGGGTGAATGTGTGACACTAAACAATCTAATAGTAATCAATAAGTCAATCACGGCTGAATACATAATCTGTTTTCGTTATTTACATCAGACTGGATTTATCAGTTTCTAATGCAAATCTACCACTCGCCCTCAGCCTGTATTGCTCTGAGAAAAACATTCAGTCTGTTAAATTTTTTTCATGGTACCATGAGCCTTCCCCGCCCCCTTTTAGTCTGGTTGTCACCAGGAGGCTAGAGTCTTCCAGTTCTCAAAAAGTTCTTTAGGGATGCGGTTGTTGGCCCCAGACCCTTTTCTAGGTCAGTATGGGAAAACAGTCCACACTTCCTACATTATATCTGTAGGGCTGCGAAGTCTGGCATACACAACGAAGGCGAGGATGATTGACTGATTGATAATAAAATACTGGCGTCACAACCATCAAGGATCACCGACGCCTTATCTGGAGATAAACTGTGAAGCCTGACATAACAATGGGACGTCTTAAATAATCATGAAATACGTAAATGTGAGTGTCAAGTGTTGTCGGAGTGCTATTCACGATAAGTGTTGAAACCACTTCACGGGCGAAGTCAGCAGCGATTACGTGACGGAGAGAAATAGAAGTATTGGCAATATTTTTTACTATAATAGTGATAAATTTATTCTGCAAGTTATTGTAGTGTTAGGGGCAGTGCAACTGGTCGTGAGAGTACCTACGTATTAGATAGAATATAGAATTTAGGCCAAAGGCCAAGCGCTGAGACCTATCAGGTCATTCAGCGCTGACACGGAAATTGACAGTAAAAGGTTTGAAAGGTGTAACAGGAGGAAAACCTTGCATTTGCACTGTGAATCAATTGTTAGGAGAGGGTGGAAAGTAAGATGGAAGAAAGTGAATATGAACGGAGGTACAGTAACAGGAATAAAAGGGGTTGCAGCTACGGGCCGAAGGAGCGCCGCAGAGAACCTTACAGTAACGCCTACAGTGCACCGCATGAGGTGCACTGACTGCACGACAAACCTACGGAAGTATCTACGTACTATTCAACACACAACACACACACACACACACACAAAAGCACACAGATAAAAAATGTCTAGAAACAAAACGTTGATTTCGGCTCCTCATGGATAAAGCTGGCTAAATAAACATATCTCCACAGTATCTCAATCTGAGATGCTCTCGTAGTCTCAGATCTGCAAAGCTGAGTGTGGAATTCAGTACAATAATAATAATAAAAAAAATGCGTTGCTTCAGATCCATTTACTGAACAAGCAAAGACAAAACAATGGAGTGATAAGAGTGTGTGGGATAGTGGAGTCAAGGGAATTACATGCTGTGCTCTCTACTGAGTAATACTGATGATGATATTGCGATTACTTACTACCACTACTGTTATAATAATAATAATAATAATAATAATAATAATAATAATAATAATAATAATAATAATATTTAAGCAATACAAAAAATCACTTGTTGCTTATTACGTAGGGTACATTAGTTTTGAATTACTCGATTTAATATTTGTCAAAGCACACAAACACACACACATATATACATGAGAGAGAGAGAGAGAGAGAGAGAGAGAGAGAGAGAGAGAGAGAGCATAAATTGTTACAAATTCAGCTAGTGGGTATGCCACCTTTTTCATAAACTGCCGTTTTCATTTATACCCTCAACAAAGCCTAACTAAAAACGAAAAAAACATTTGAATCAAGAAAGCTGCGAGAGTCTACTAAAACCACGATTGCTTTTGAGTACGTTACCCAACCCTTCACGGTTCCCCTAATGTTTTGGCTTAAAATACAACCTAATCCCTACAGATACTACGCGGACATTAAGAACTCGAGAGTCAAGCTGTTTAATCAGTTATTCTCACCAGTCACTAGCAGGCTTAGGAATTCTCAGTCTTATCAGTGTTTTATTATCAATCTTGACCCACTTTTTATTCTACAGAATTACAGTCACAGCATCCATCAGTCTTTAGGTCTGGGTGTCATTCTTTTTATGTCTCGCTATCTATCTCTGTCATTCTAGTTATTGCCTGTTTTTATGATAATGTTTGTGTTGTTTGTCACTTTCTGTACGTGCGTGCCAACTATCTTTCCCCTACCGTATGCTCTCAATCTTGCTCTTATATGAACACACACACACACACACAATCTCGCTCTCTTGATCTTTCTCATTTTCTCCCTTCTTTTTCACTCACTTTCACTCTTTGTCTTTTCCTCCTCACCTACCCTTTATTTTTTGCTGACTTGCTCCTTTTCCTTCCTCTACTTCTTCCTCTAAGCTTATTCTTTCAATGTCTCTCTCTCTCTCTCTCTTTTTACAATCTTCCTATTCCTCTGATAAATTTCTTTCTATCTTCTTCTTCTTCCTTCTCCCCCATCACCCTCCTCTCACACACATTTTTCTCTCTCTCTCCTTCTTTGTTACTTCACTATTTTTTTTTATCAAAGTCCTTCTCTGTCTCCCCCTCTTTCTCTCCTTCCTTCCTTCTAATCTCTCTTTATCCCTTTCCATTTCCGCCCTCCCTTAACCTTCTCTTCCTTGTCTCAAATTCTTTCCAATTCTCTCTCTTTTTATTTCCCCCCTTCCCTAATCTTCCATATCCTTCTCACAAAGTTCATTCCTTTTCTTTCTCTCTCTGTCTCTCCCCCACCGCCCTTTTTTTTTTTTTTTTTTTCATTTCTCTGTCACAAATTCTTTCCATTTCTCACTCTTTTCATTTCCTCCCTCACCTAATCTTCCTTTTCCTTCTCACAAATTCTCTCTCTCTCTCTCGCTTCCTGACTCTCTCTCTCTCTCTCTCTCTCTCTCTCTCTCCTTTTCCTTCTCACAAATTCTCTCTCTCTCTCTCTTCCTGCCTCTTTCTCTCTCAATCCGTACCCCTCATTTCACTCCTCACCAATGCAGCCCAAAGCTCTGTGGAAGAATCTAGAGATGAGGGCATCTCACTCATCGTTCATCTCCCATCAGCATCACATCCTGATTCGCTGGGTACACTGGTCAGCGCAGCTAGAACTTTTACTTTTTTCTTTTGTGGGGGGGAGGGGCGGTAGTGAGGGGGAGATGGCGATATCTCTAGTTATCTTCTTCTCTTTCGTTTGGATGGGCGACGGGACTCGCAAAATAATACTCTGAGTAATTTATTTTACTTTGCTTTTATTTTACATTTTCGTTTGTTTGTTGGCGAGTGCATGCGACATCCGAATGGCCTGGTAACCTAGTGCCTTAGCTGTTTGTTTGTTTGTGTGTGCGCGTTTGTGTATGTTATATATGTGTGCGTGCGCATGCGTGACCAAAGCGACGTTTAATGTTCTTACTCTTTTTTTTGCGCGCGTGCGTTTGTCTTATGTCCTCTTCGGCAGAAATGCTAGGTAACATAATATCCGTTGCTAGCCCGGGCATGAAGGAGAAGAGGAAAACAGTGGAAATGAGTAGACGTAACATCAGAGGAAGAGGTATAAACGCCTCTTTAAAGAGAGAGCATTATAGAAATCCGTGTCTCTCACTGTATAGTCGTCAAAATTCTAGGTCCAAAAACAGAATCATACACGAATGCGTAGCTTTCCTGAGGAATTTTATTCTGTTATCCTGTTCCCATTCTGTGCTTATTCTTTCTAAATCTATTCATGTACTTTTTCTTACCTTTCTACTGATCTATTTTCGTTCCAAATCTATTTTTCACTTTAATCATCTTCTCTCCCCTTACATTGCACGCTTGGAAAACTCACTGAACGATGAGAAGAACGGAGGGTGAGTGGACAATATATATATATTTCAATTACTACCTTAAATCACATGCTGGTACTCACTGACAGAAGAGATCTGCGTATAATGGCCACATCAAAAGGTGTTTGGAAATAGAAAAGCTACTCCCCCCCCCTCCCGCCCCTTCATTTTTTTTTTTTTTTTATCTTCAATGCTGGTACTCTCAAGAGGAGACCAACTTCTGTTGGTCTCGTGATATATATCTTTTGAATTGCAAAAGGCGACTTATTTATATCTACTTTTGAAACTACTTTTTATGTAAGATAGGATTCAGATTCGTCGTTTTCCCTAGGATGATATTATTATTATTATTATTATTATTATTATTATTATTATTAGATGAACATCATATTCTTTGGAAGCTTGGTTTCCAAGTCGAGGGTCCCTGTGGGCTTGTTCCATATAATAGGGTTCGTCCTCTGAATAATAATAATAATAATAATAATAATAATAATAATAATAATAATAATAATAATAATAATAATAATATTATTATTATTATTATTATTATTATTATTATTATCATTATCATCATCATGGTGATGATGATGATAATGAAAAGGTAGCAAAGAAAGTGTTGAATCGTAATGAAAATTTTAATCCTTATAAACACAGCCCTAGGCAAAGACAGAGGTTACCTACAATAAGTCTGTTTTTGGAAGAGAAGATAATAATAATAATAATAATAATAATAATAATAATAATAATAATAATAATAATAATAATAATAATAATAATAATAATAATACCACTAAAATACAACGCACCCTCAGGTGATGTGCTCTAAATTATAATCAAGAAGAGTGTGTGACATTGGGCCAAATGCCCTGGCTATTGTGCCCATTACAAGTTTTTTATTATTTTTTTTTATGACCTGTCAAAACATCATTGTGCCCCAAAGCCATCCTCATCGGATTCCTGAGGTTAGTTGTAAGTCACTAAAACATTAATTTCTGGGACGAGGTTTCAAGATCTGTACCCAGTATGTTTCAATGGCAGAGTGCAAGTTTACAGTCAATAAGAAATGGAAGGTAGTACTTTTTTATACCTCATATGCAGATTAAGAATGATTTATTTTGCTCTCTTTTTTGTGCAGTTTCAGAAAAAGTGTGACTGTGATTTGATAAAAAAGTAAAACAGCAAAAACTCACATATGGCTATGGCCACACCGACATGTCTTTTTCCCAGTTGAATGTACAATTATTATTATTATTATTATTATTATTATTATTATTATTATTATTATTATTTGACAGTAGATGGATTTTGGATACTTCAATGTATTCCTTTCGGAGTTTCTTTTGTCATTATTATTATTATTATTATTATTATTATTATTATTATTATTATTATTTGGATTTGTAAATTAACACGAACCAGAACGCACCAAAAGACCTCTGCCTTGCTAAGGAGAATAAAGTATTTTCTCAAGTATTAAAAGGGGGAAAGACGTTTGTTAACAACCGTATATGCTATTTTTTGTTTTTAAATTACACATTTCAATCACGTACTTGCTAAAAGCCAGGTTACTGTTTCCATCAACTGTCAAACACTTGAAAGTGTTAAAGATTTTATGTAATGTTAGGGTATTTTGAATATTGGTAGTTTTATCTCATGGGAAAATATCAGCCATAAATACAGACATGGGAAAAGGATTCATCTGAACAAATTTCGGTAAATGATTCTTAAGTAAGGGGCTAATTCAAGGAAGCTTTTACTTGAAGGTCTGTTTTTCTTTCTAGAAATTAAGATATGAACAGATATACCTTAATGTGTCTATCAATGTGTCCTGATTTAGCGTACACAAACATGCATGCACGCACACACATGCAGTATATATGTGTGCGTGTGCACCACGCGTTTATTTATGCCTGCATATAAACAAAAACATAAAAACACACGCGCGCCCACATACTCATGACAATCCGTTAGAAAAAGGGTGCATTTATTATCTCCAACTTGATTCATTAACATCAATCGCCTCTGTCTCCGCCTTTTGTCCACCACGAGACCTGGGTCCTGCCTTCCCATCAATTTTCACAAGATCTCCGAGTTGTCTCCACCCACGAAATCTAATCCCCGCCCACTCCCCCTCTCTTTCTCTCCTCGCAACGAAATATAATTGATACGACTTAACCCGATGTTCATGCGGGCTAAACGCCCCTTCTGTTAAGCGCCGTCCTACAACACACTTCGGTTTAGAAGAACGGACAGAGCGATGGCGGATATGCAAGGAGTTTGAAGAGAGGCAAAGCTTAAATAAAGACTACAAGCAAATGTCGCTGACACAGCTTGTTACGAGATGCAAAAGGAGAGTTCAAAGCAACACAATGCTCAGACACAGAGTTGCAGGAGAAATGGTTCTGACACAGTTACAAGCACCAGTTTGTTTGATACAGAGATTCGCAGAAAGCTGTTACTGTCAGATTTGCAGCGAGGTGGTTGAGATGTGGTTTTGAGATGCTGGCAGAAAAAAGCAGTGAGATGATGGTTTAGTGCCAGAAAATGCTGGCAGAGTTGAAAAATATTGACCCAAGAGTTGTGAGAAAATGATGGTTGTCAAGAGTTGTAGCCAGAAAATGCTGACACAGAGTTGTAACCAGACAATATTGACCCAAGAGTTGTAGCCAGAAAATGCTGACACAGAGTTTTAACCTGACACTGATGACAAAAAGTCACAATGAAATGATGCTAACAAGAGAAAATGCTACAGAGTTGCAAGACAATATTACCCAAAGTTCTAGAAAATGCTGACACTGTAACCAGACGACCCAAGAGTTGCTGACACAGTAATGTTGCCACAAGTTGTAACCAGACAATATTGACCCAAGAGTTGAGCCAGAAAACAGACACTGATGACAAAATGATCCTGAAATTCAAGAATTACAAAAGGACAAGATGATCCTGGAAAAGGACAAGAAACTCACAGTGAGATGAAGCTGGCGCACACAGTTGCAGAGAGACTAAGCTGACATTGCCTTAGAAAAGCCATGTTAAAACACACTTTTAGAAAGATTACTATGACACAGAGACACAGAAAGACTATGAAAACCTGCAGAGTTGCAGAGACACTACGCTAACACAGAAGCGTCACAAAACACTGGCAGAAACAGACTTAGAACAAGAAGCTAGTGGCGCAGGGAGAGAGAGTCACAGATCAGATGCTCACAGCTACAAGAAGCACTGCCCGGAGGGGCGGAAGCAGCCCGAATGCAGAGAAGGCACTTGGAGGGACAGTTCTTGCGTTCTTGCCCCTGGCCGTGACTTGAATTCTGATCCTGGCATTCGCGGATGTGAAAGAATGCGAGATACACGAGGTTTCTCGCCTAGGTCTGCGCCCTGATAAACAACATTCTCACGTCAAGCATGAAAAGAATGATTGATTGATCAAAGGGATCGTCGTCATTACTGCAGTCTTCGATGTCTAGGCATTACAGAGAGAGAGAGAGAGAGAGAGAGAGAGAGAGAGAGAGAGAGAGAGAGAGAGAGAGAGAGAGAGAGAGAGAGTTTGTAAAATTTATAAACTTATAGGAAAAATACATAATTTTTTTAATATACAGGCCACAGAGAAAACATCGCAATTTGCAATTTTTTTTTTCTTAAATATTCTAGGTATGTTAGTTTGACTTTGAAAATGCATGAAAACCTCTCCTACAGACTCTGCTGCATGTATAATAATGAATAAGAACTTGATGGATAACCTCCTCCCCCCTCGCACACACACACACACACACACACACACACACACGCACATATAGTGTGTATCTATAAACTTAACCTACTTGTAAAGAGATTTGTGTATATGCATTCTCACGCCCTTACATACACGTGTAAGTGCTGTAAGTGTGCACACCGAAAGAAAATCCAATTATAGCAGACTGCACAAAAGGAATTCTGCTATTCAGGAGAAGCGAGGCTCTTCAACGAGGCTAACAGCCATTTCATGTTACTATCCTGAGAGAGAGGGGGAGGAGGAGGAGGAGGAGAAGGTCATTCTTATATCCGTGTTCCAATTCGGACATCACATCAAATGGTTTTTGAGGAGGAGACTGCATTCGCCACTCTATTCACTGACGATCTCGAGCGCACTGCCTTCTTTTTCATATGAGTTCAATAGCAAGTCATAAGATTTCGTCTTGTGAACCTCGTCTTTAGGTGATCGTTGACTTACTACATCTGAACGTTCGTTTAAGAGTTTCTAGGGATTTTGGAGGTAGTGGTTCTGATTTCAATTTGTTCCAGTGCATGCCGTATATTTGCGTCCTGCTCCCCTCTCCCCCAACCCCCGCAATGTTGAAGTGATCGCTGATTTACCAAATCGGAACGTTCGTTTAAGAGATTATAGAGTAACTATTTTCTTTTAAAGGGAATTTGCAGGTAGTGATTATGATTTCAGTGGGTTCCAATGCATGCCGTATATTTTCGTCCTTCCCCGTGTGGAAGTTGAACGATTTATATCATAATTAATTTTAAATCTTTGAGCTTTGATTTTGGAGTGAAAATTCCACAAATTACCTTATTTTATTATATTTCACTAGGTGTCTTTTTTCTTTTTCCCGTGCCAAGGTGGATTACAATATATATAATCAATGCTAATACAAAAGTTAATGTTCTTAAAAGAACAGCTTTGTTTTAGAGTGAAAATTCTGAAGATTATCTTTCAATACATTTCAGAAGGTTATCTTATATCTTTGTCTTTCCCGTGCCAAGGTGGATTGGTATAATCAATGCTAATCCAAAAGAGCATGTTCTTACAAGATCAGCTATTTTTTTTTTTTCCAAAGCATTTCAGTTAATTTTATTTTACTGGTTACCATAAAGTTTAACCTTTCTTTCATCAGGACGATTTAATATATTTAAGCATTAGCTAAAATTACAACCTCAAGAGGGGACTATAACTTTTCGAAGTATTTCTTTAGTTTTTTGTATATTTTTTTGTAAAAGAAAACTATTGTGCCGGTTTTGTCTATCCGTCAGCACTTTATTCAGTCCGCCCTCAGTTCTTAAAAACTACTGAGGCTAGAGGGCTGCAAATTGGTATGTTGATCATCCACCCTCCAATCATCCAACATACCAAATTGCAGCCCGTTAGCCTCAGTAATTTTTGGTTTTATTTAAGGTTAAAGTTAGTCATGGTCGTCCGTCTGGCACCGCTATAGGTGCCAACAACACAGGCCACCACCGGCCCATGGCTGAAAGTTTCATGCGCCGCGGCTGAGAGTTAAATGGACCGTGGCTGAGCGTTTCATACAGCATTATACGCTGTAAAGAAACCTTCGGCGCGTTTTTTACTTGTTTTCTATATTTTCGTCTTGTGTTACATATTTCAATATTAATTACAAAAAGAAATATAACGATTGATTTCTCTTCAACGGATTTCAGCTGTTTATTTCGTCTGTCCGAGCGATGACCGTTTTGTTTTTCTTTGGCAAAAGTGTACTCGGGCAATTGATAGAGTTTATCACTTTCTTCAGTTATAAATAATCCTTGGAATGCGCGGCGCCGGTGACCTTGGTTGTTGTAACGCCAAGTAGCTTACAGTCTTATATCAATTCAACACGACGTGCCGTACACGATTCTCTCTTTTCCTTTCTTTTACTGAAAGGCTTCGTAACTCTCTTCTTGCTTCTGTACCTTTGTTCCACCGGGTTTATGCCATACACTTCCTGCTCCTACTCCTCTTTAATTTTTTCCTGTTTATTCAGGCCCGGGCTAGAAAAGGGCACTTTGCTCCCCGTCCCATTCATTGGCATTTTTATAAAAATTAGATTAACAAATTTGTATGTTGTTATTATTATTATTGGGCCACTGACTCGAGATTTAAGCTTCCAAATGATATGATGTTCATTAGAAAGAAGTAACATAAGGTAATGGGATATACAAAAGAAGATATAACTTATTAATTAAAAAAGAATATATTAACAAATTAATAAATAAACATGCTAGCGACCTCATCCCAAGGTAATTGCTAAACCAGAAGGATAGTCCTTCCTTTACATACTATATATATATATATATATATATATATATATATATATATATATATATATATATATATATATATATGTATATATACATAAGTAGATAACGTGTGAGTGTGTCTGTATATGTGTATAAAAGACACACACACACAGAAACGTGACTAATTTAAAAACGAATGAGGCCGAAATAAACGTAATAGGAATAAAAAAAATATACAGCGGGCTTTGACATAAAAAAAAATTGCTGTGAATAAAAATGATGTCGAAATGGCTTGAGTGTGACATAAAAATACACGACCATCTTCTTCAAAGGAAATCTCAGTTTGGTTCTATTTCTCTTCGATTAAATGCTTCCTTTCATAACCCCTTGTAAAAATCGTCATGTACATTATAGCTTTAGGAAAATTTTTTACAAGGAATTTTCGTTTACACAAAATGCTTATTAACATAAGAGTAAACTTACAATCACAGTATCTTATTGTACGCGTACAGACATACATATATAATATAATCTGTACTGTGTATGTGTGATTGTGTATGTATGTATGTATGTGTATATATATATATATATATATATATATATATATATATATATATATATATATATATATATATATATATATATATATATATATATTATATATATATATATATATATATATATATATATATATATATATATACATAAATATATATATATATATATATATATATATATATATATATACGACGATTGTGAAATATCTTCTGTTAAAACAGAATTCCATATAATATAAGGATCCCATAAAAACGCCAAAATGTAGAAAGTAAATGCTATATTTCAGAGACCAAACTGCATCTCTCTTCAGGCAAATAATGATTGAGGAAGAGTTGCAGAAAAGCGGTATTTATACCAGAAGGTCCACAGGTCCGTCGTTACGTCACTCCAGTTGATAAATTCTCTTTAATCTCCTTAATTAATCGCCGGTTGAGGGAAGATTTTATCTGTAATATCTGAGTCCCTGATATATAGATGTATACTGTATATAGATATATATACACATATAATATATATGTGTATACACATATATATATATATATATATATATATATATATATACATACATATATATATATATATATATATATATATATATATATATATATATATATATATATATATATATATATATATAATATATATATATATATATATAATTACATCCGAAGCAAATACCCAAGGCAGCAGATTTGCAGTTACAATCCCGAGCGCTCCCCCTGAGTCACAGACACCTGTTAGGAAACAATTTGTTTAAGGGAGTCTGATGCGCTCATTATCTCCGCTTATTTTTATGCCCCGAGACACGTGCACAAAACGGCTCATATAGATACATCACACGACCGATTCTGCTGCAGCTCTTTAAACCGCGGAGTGTGAAACACCTTTCTTGCGTGCATTTTTTCAATTTGCATGTGTGTTTGTGGTTGTGCGTGTGTTTGTATTTGCGTTTGTACTCTAGACGTCTTGGCGCTCATATGTACAATCACAAACCACGGTACAAGTTATTACATAATTAATTTTTCGAAGCACGTTATGTTGAAAAGTATTGTGTAGATGATTTACACACTTGAACTTCAGCTCTCTCTTTTTCGTCTTTAGCGCGCGCGCGCACACACACAAATATATATATATATATATATATATATATATATATATATATATATATATATATATATATATATATATATATATATATATATATATAGAGAGAGAGAGAGAGAGAGAGAGAGAGAGAGAGAGAGATAAGGGCAATTGCATGACAGTCCAGATGTCTTAGTCACTTAAAAAGAAATTAAGACAATGACGGAACTGTCTATTGATAAAAAGACAGGTTAATTTATCAAGGAAATACAGAGAAAGGCAACGAATTCCATATTCTGTTAGTGCATTAAATACTAAAAGAGACGAGAGACTGAAAACATCACTTGAAAAAGGAGACATCGGTCCAGGTGATGCGCTTAATATTAACTTGACGTGCAACGTGGTCTGTTGCCGGTGATATTTTCCTGCATTTTGGCAAGCTCCCTTTTTCACTCTATTCTTTTCTAAGAATACCTGTCTACAGTTTAGCGTGCATACACTTACGCAATTATGCACAAATACTATGGTCTGCACATACCTACGAGTATATATGCACATATTATTCATACAATACTGAGTATTAAATAAACCAAATAACCACAGAAGTTCACTGTGTTTGTTTTTATATATATATATATATATATATATATATATATATATATATATATATATATATATATATATATATATATATATATATATATAATATACATACATACATACATACACATGCACACACACATATATATATATATATATAGATAGATAGATAGGTAGATAGATAGATAGATAGATAGAGACCTACATACATACTACTCGTGTTAGACTCCAATGGGATGGGATGGCTTAGATTCCATATTTTTTCATTTCCACAGTACTAAAAGCTCTGGAGGACATACCGTCTTCTTCATCATTTGCCTGATGAGGAAGACTGTTATGTCTTTAAAAAGTTGTAGTACTCTGGAAACCAAAAAATTCAGGAATCTCAACCATCCCGTCTTGCTGCAGCCTAAACTCCTGAGTATATGTTAATTTTCTCGCCACCAGTCTTTTCATCTTAGAAGGGCTGGCTCCAGAAAGTGCTAGCCTTCCAGTTTCCATCAAGTCTTCTGGGATGAGGTTGCTAGACCAGCGCTCTCCCCAGCTCATGACTAGGGGACCTAGGTGTCGAAGGCTCGTGACCTTTTTTCAAGGTCACATATCTCAGTACCGACCAGACCCAACGTATCTTAACTTCTCTGATCGAACGACTAGTATCACAGATTCTGTGCCTTTATGAACGCATGAAATCTTACTAAGAAGCATTACTCACGAAGGACAATGCGGATCTGCCCTTTAGTTTTACGAGATAACAAGAAAATAACGCGCCTCTGCTTGCGACGTCAACTTTTGTTTACCGCGAAGCGTTTACGGGAAGTTGGGTGGGAGATAACCACAGCCTAACTCACTTAGCCTATAGGACAAGATTATTACTCTTTTTTGAAGCGCAGAGCCCGACAGGACGAGCAACTGATTTTTTGTAGATTACTCATAAAGCAAAATGGGAGATGTATGAGCGAAGACAAGAACTGGGGACAAATCGAGCTAAAAGAGATGATAACACAAAATATAATTTTTCGGAGAAGCACATTACTTTGAAAAGTATTGTGTAGATAATATAACCACATGAATTTTGTCTCTCTTTTCCTCTTTTGCTCACATCTCTCTCTCTCTCTCTCTCTCTCTCTCTCTCTCTCTCTCTCTCTCTCTCTCTCTATATATATATATATATATATATATATATATATATATATATATATATATTCATATATTCACTGGAATTTCTTAAAAGGTGTACTTATTTACAGCCATACAAAAAACACACAAATATATGTGCGTGTGTGTGTGTATTTTAGACACGATTGTAAACAACCGACACCTTTAAGGAAATTCCAGTGAATTAGAAGATGACCTCAAACCCAAAAGGGCCATCTTCATTCTTCTCAATGAACTCGCGAGGCACATTCAGGGTCAACCACGTCATGCGTCATCAACAGCTATTATCTACTTGACCCACAAATATACTCGTATATAATCTCCAGCCACCGCCGAAGGGAAGAAGGTGCTAAATATTTTGAAACACCGTGAGGAATTTTGAGGGACGTAGTGACACATGATGCGTGTGAGTCACCGGGGAAAGAATAGAACAACAGAATAGCATATAGGATTTAGGCCAAAGGCCAAGCGCTGGGACCTATGAGGTCATCCAGCATTGAAACGTAAATTGACAGTATAAGGTTTGGAAGGTGTAACAGGAGGAAAACTTCGCAGTTGCACTATGACTCAGCTGTTAGGAGAGGGTGGAAAGTAAGATGGAAGAAAGAGAATATGAACGGATGTACTGTAAAAGGAATGAAAGGGGTTGCAGCTGGGGCCCGAAGGGACAATGCAAAGATCCTTAAGTAATGCCTACAGTGCAATACCCCGTCCCACGGGGTATTGGGCAAAGCTGGCGTTGGCATCGAGTTTTTTTAGGTGTCTGTCATCTTCCCAGTGTCATGACTGTTGTCAGCGCAATACTTACGTAATGCCCACGATGTATAAATAAATAAACATAAGAAAATGAGTGAATTAATTAATATTATTCAAGAACCTTATGGAAGGAAATAAACCCCCCCCCAAAAAAAAAACTAAATCTGCCAGTATAAATCATCCCAGAATGGAACAACAACATTAAACTATATATATAAATTAATAGATTTATAAGTTAAGAAAAATAAATAAACAGAAAAATCAGTCAAATAAAATTGACATTTTTGGATAATATTAGCAATATCCTTTATTAACATTAGTCATAAAGAAATATACCAGTTAAACGAAAAAAGATATAAACAAAACTTGCGATTATGGATCTTTATGGTGTTAATCTCTGATAATATCACAGGAAAAAAATATCAATATAATTCCAGATAAATTACCAATTTCTTTATCATGTATAATTCGTACATAAACATTTCTGAAATTACTTATACTTCACGGATAAGTGTAAATTGAGTAATGCTTTTTCGAAGACCCCTTCCACACAAAATAAACTCTAATAAAGAGACGCAAATTACGTAGTACGGGATTTAAGGCGAGTAGTTTAAAGGGTAGCTCTTAAAACAACCTTCAGGAGAAATAAAACTTAATGAAGCGTGAAACACATCAAAGTCAGCGGAGGTTTTCAGAGAAATAAAAAACAGCAAATGAGGGCGAGATTAATCAGAGTCGTTGGGGAAACCACTTAAACGCGACAGAGAACTCCAAGGAATGCTTCGTTAAACGAACGACGTTCATTAGCGACAAGAAATACAGAGAGAGAGAGAGAGAGAGAGAGAGAGAGAGAGAGAGAGAGAGAGAGAGAGAGAGAAGAGGCACGAAGAAATGGAGACATGGTGATACTTCGCCAATTATTATTATTATTATTAGGGAGGAGACCTTCTCTGAGGGCAGTTGCATTAAAAATTATAGCTGTTTCCACGGTATTTGATTTATACAGAGTTTTCTCTATTCTTCTTATCTTTTTTTTTCCTCAGCCATTCCATTCACTCTTTGAAAATAAACGCCAGAGCGCGCTTGAAACGTCAGTGGAAATAAATCTAAGAAAACAGAAATCTTTGTGTGTCCTCGGGAAACCTGATCTACCAGCTACAGGCTGAGGAAAACAAGATAAGAAGAAGAATAGAGAAGACTCTGTATAAATTAAATGCCGTGGAAACAGCTATACTTATTATTGTTATTATTGCTGACATGTTTTTAGTTTTCTGTAAAAGAAAACTATTGTACCAGCTTTGTCCGTCATCACTTTTTCTGTCCGCCCTCAGATTTTAAAAACTACTCAGGCTAGAGGGCTGCAAATTGGTATGTTGATCATCCACCCTCCAATCATCAAACACACCAAACTGCAGCCCTCTAACCTCAGTAGTTTTTATTTTATTTAAGGTTAAGGTTAGCCATGGGTCGTGTGTCTGGCAGAGCTTTCCGGAGGCGTCGCCGACGGACCCTCACTTGACCGCATCTGGGGAGCAACTGAGCGCTTCCCGGTCGTGGCTGAGAGTTTCATACAGTATTACACGCTGTACAGAAAACTCGATTGCGCCGAAGAAACTTCGGCGCATATTTTACTTGTTTTTTTTTTTAAAGCCTGAATCCAATTTCAGTAAAAATAAATAAAAAAAAAAGGTATGACGACAATACCTCTCCCTTTGCAAATCTCCATCGTTGGCCGAGATTTTAGATCACTAGCTTCCCGATTCTTTCGTCAATTCACTTCTGGAAACAACACAGTTTATATTTATAAATATACCTTTTATTTAGCGCATAATATGCAGAAGTTTCGTCCTAGCGGCTTTCACATTCTTTTGTCCATTCACTTCCAACAAACCACATTTCCCTTTCACTCGCATCCTCCCTGGCCAAAAGGATGACGTAATTCACCGTTAGCTTCTTGCTTCTGTCTACTTTCGGATTGTTTTTTCCAAAATCTTTAATACTACTTCAGCAATTATCATTTTCATCACTCTACCTCGTGTATCTACTGTAGAATGTGTGTATTGTATTGTCTCTACTTTGTATATTCCGTGTATATGTCCCTGAGCTGTAATAAAGACTATTATTATTATATATAATTATTATCATTATTTTCGAAACGCACAAAATAAATTCTCCCTAAAGAGGAGTCATAGAGAGCTATTTATCAAGTGACACGCCTCGCAAAGAGATAAAATTCCGCCATTAGCAAATGTTCACCGTGTATTTTACTCATTTATTTATATTAATCATCTAACGATTTATTAATTTTATGATTTGCATTCTTTTTTCTGTTCTAATAACTGATCTCTTCTTTCTGTATTTCCTGCTGTGTTCTGTAACTTCTTCCAAATGAACACCACCTTTGTGTTCTGTAACTTCTTCCAAATGAACACCACCTTTGTGTTCTGTAACTTCTTCCAAATAAACACCACCTTTGTGTTCTGTAACTTCTTCCAAATGAACACCATCCTTTGTGTTCTGTAACTTTGTGTTTCTTCCAAATGAACACCACCTTTGTGTTCTGTAACTTCTTCCAAATGAACACCACCTTTGTGTTCTGTAACTTCTTCCAAATGAACACCACCTTTGTGTTCTGTAACTTCTTCCAAATGAACACCACCTTTGTGTTCTGTAACTTCTTCCAAATGAACACCACCTTTGTGTTCTGTAACTTCTTCCAAATGAACACCACCTTTGTGTTCTGTAACTTCTTCCAAATGAACCCCACCTTTGTGTTCTGTAACTTCTTCCAAATGAACCCCACCTTTGTGTTCTGTAACTTCTTCCAAATGAACAACACTTTGTGTTCTGTAACTTCTTCCGAATCTTTGGATGGTTTGAAATTCTTCCAAATCAATGATCCCTTTGTGGCTTGTTCCATATGAACACCATCCTTTGGGTTTATTATCTGAATAATAACACCACCTTAATAATAATAATAATAATAATAATAATAAACTTCTTCCAAATAACAATAATGTTAATAATAATAATAATAATACGGATGGCGGAGGATAGGTAAAAATTAAAATATCGCCGAAACTTCAAGTAAACCTTAACAGCCTGGTAAAAACGGCAATGGGTCATAATGAGATCCGAAATCAAACCAAGTATGAGTGAGATAACATTATTTGGCGCTCCAGCCTTTTCCAATTTATTTCTTAATTTACTTATATACTATTTTATTTTTTTGCTTATTTTTTTATTTTTTTTATCTAAATATTTTTTTGTGTTTTTTCTATACTAAATTTTAACAATTTTCTTCCTACTTCTCGACCACCTTCTCGGTAGCAACTGGGTGTATTCTGTCCCTTCAAGATAACAAGACAAGATTAGTCAGAATTCAAGAAAATAGGGAAGAGACATGCAAAATGAAGATGAGAAGAAGAGAAGAAGAGAAGAGTTCCATCTGCTATTTCTGTGACAGTTGGCAAAGCCATGGTCCTAAGTGTGGACACTGTTAAAATATAAATGCACAATGGTCAGACACATAGTTGACTCACATCATAATCTTTCATTCTGTCCCTTCAAGATTGAAAAGAAGTAAATGTAATAGGAAGAGACAGCAAAAGAGAGAGAGAGAGAGAAGAGAGACTAAATTCTCACTGCCATTTCTTGGTAAGCCAAAACCAAACAACTCAAACAAAACGTAAAGAGAGAGAGAGAGAGAGAGAGAGAGAGAGAGAGAGAGAGAGAGAGAGAGAGAGAGAGAGAGAGAGAGAGAATTCTCACTGCTATTTCTTGGTAAGCCAAAACCAAACAAATGAAAGGTCCAAGAAAAAAAAAGAATGTAACAGGTATGTTCCGAATCATGAACAGGTAAACATCGTCAGCAGTTATTTTCAAGAGTTATTTTCACGCCCTGTGCCATGGCCAACTGTAGAATAGAAGCTGTCCTCAAAGCAATTAAGGGCACGTTTGGTATCTGGGTACTCTATGACGGGGCATGAAGGAAAGGTTGAGGCAAGGTTACAGATTTAATTCACATCATGTTCGGTATTTGGACCTGGATCAAACTTACAAGTACGTATGTGTATTTCTATACATGATTGGTATATATACAAACATATATATATATTTATATACACACACACACACACACACACACACATATGTATATATATATATATATATATATATATATATATATATATATATATATATATATATATATATATATATATATCTGCTACATGATTTCTGTGGCTCAATGAGTTATCTGTGGCTCAACTATAGGCAGCTAGAGATCGGAGTTCAATCCCACGGGTGGGGGGAATGTTCGGCGCACTCGACTCCCCTTCCTATGCATGTTACCTCTCTTGATCTAAGCAAAGACTTATGTACATGGTAGTCAGTCAACTAGGGAGGGGTCTGATATATGGAAGGAAAAAAATATGGCGCTAGAACAAAACAAAATTTCTGGAACACCGGATGGTTGATAATCTATGAGAAGTAGTTACTGTGTGTGCATATATATATATATATATATATATATATGTATATATATATATATATGTGTATATATATGTATATATTATGATTCAATATATATAAATATATAAATGTTATTTTGATGTTCATTCTTGATTCAACAGGTAAAGAATAAATGTGCCTGTGAATATTATTTTGTTTTCTTGAGTCACCTTCTATGAGAGGAAGAATTATATATATATATATATATATATATATATATATATATATATATATATATATATATATATATATATATATATGTATATATATACACAGAGAGAGAGAGAGAGAGAGAGAGAGAGAGAGAGAGAGAGAGAGAGAGAGAGAGGATGCTCAGGCAATATGCTTCATTGTCTTTATTTATAACCTATTAAAGGCGGGGCAAGGGGAGTGTTCAGCTTATATTTAAGTATATAAAAACACTCAATCTCTCCCTCTCTCTCTCTTTATCTCCCTCTCTCTCTCTCTCTTTCTCTCACACAGCGAGAGAAGAGGAGACAGAGATGCTGCCTCCCAGACATCATCTTTATTTCTAACCTCTTCGAGGCTCGGTCTGCCTAGCGCTTAAATCTAGCCCCCTGCACAGGTAAACATCCATTACTCGCCCCAATTGAGCCTCTGTACACACATACCCTACATACATCGCGTTGTTGACTTGAAAAGAGGAAATTGCTTGGCTCGTTCGGACGCTAAGTACCGGCAGTTATCCCCACCGGGTTGGGAAAACATCGGCTTGCAATGAATTCGATTCTCAAATGAACTCGTTAACGGTAACGGTAGGTAGAAGGTATTTTTTTTTTTTTGGAGGGGGGGGGGCCGGAGCTTTGCAGTGAATTCGATTCTCTAATGAACTTAATGAACTCGTTAACGGTAACGATAGATAGAAGGTAGTATTTTTTTTTATTGGGGTGGGGGGTGGGGGCGGGGAGTTTTGCAATGAATTCGATTCTCAAATGAATTAGTTGATGGTAACTGTAAATAGAAGGTAGTTTTTTTTGGAGGGGGCTTTGCAATGAATTCGGTTCTCTAATGAACTCGTTAACGGTAACGATAGATAGAAGGTATTTTTTTTTTTTGGGGAGATTTGCAATGAATTCGATTCTCAAATGAATTCGTTAATGGTAACTGTAGGTAGAAGGTAGTTTTTTCGGGGAGAGCCTTTGCAATGAATTCGTTAACGGTAACGGTAGATAGAAGATAGTTTTTTGGGGGGGCTTTGCAATGAATTCGATTCTCAAATGAACTTGTTAACGGTAGATTGTAGGTAGGTTTTTTTTGTTGTTGCTGAGGCTTTGGTTAAATCCTTTAGTATCTTCCAATCATTAACATTCCCCAAGGAAAGTTTTTTTTTTTAATGATGATCTTCAAGAGAGAGAGAGGGAGAGAGGGATTAGGTCCTGTAACTTATCTGTGCTTGTTGCCAAGTTCTGTCTTTTTCTTTAACTTTTTGTGGAGAAATTAAGGGTTTGTCTTGTCTAAAGATATTTTGTTGAACTGCATTTTGTCTTTTTGTAAAAATGTACTTGAGTTTCTTGTGATTTCTGTTGCATGTTTTGCGCTGTATGTTTTATTCATCTTGACCCATTTTTAGTTTTAAGTAAAATAAAATTATGGTGCTGGCTTTGTCTGTCCGTCCGCACTTTTTCTGTCAGCCCTCTGATCTTAAAAACTACTGAGGCTAGAGGGCTGCAAATTGGTATGTTGATCATCCACCCTCCAATCATCAAACATACCAAACTGCAGCCCTCTAGCCTCAGTAGCTTTTATTTTAATCAAGTTTATAGTTAGCCATAATCGTGATTCTGGCAACGATATAGGATAGGCTACCAACGGGCCGTGGTTAAAGTTTCACGGGCCGCGGCTAATACAGCATTACACCGAGACCATCGAAAGACAGATCTATTTTTGGTGGCTTTGATAATACGCTGTACCGGCTGTGCAGAAAACTCGAATGGGCCGAAGAAATTTCGTCGCATTTTTTTATGTTTGATTAAGTTATTCATATTCTGAAGTGATTTCTTTGACCTGTTTTTGTTGTATTTAGTTTATTCTATGTTTTATCGAAATTTTTAAATCTTGTGCGGAAATACAAATCTATTGTAATGTGCGGGATTTTCGTATTCCTTTAATTCATTACTTTACCAACTGATATCATTACGGCCCCTCGAAGTCGATCTACGTGTATGTCAATTTTAGTCTGGAAAGCGTACAATAAAACAATGTTATGAACTGCTTTAATGATGGCAGTTAAAAAAACAAGTTTTGCCATATAGCAGGTGGTTTACTCATCATTATCATTGTCATTATTATGATCATCATTATTCAGAAGATACACCGCTATTCATATGGAGCAAGCCTATCTAAGGGGCCACTGACTTGAAATTCAAGCTTCCGAAGAATATGTTCATATGAAAGAAATTACACAGGATAATGGGAAGTACAGAAGGAAGAGTCCACTGAGTTATGGTTCAAAACAAGGTCAAATCAGATTCAGTACGGGTTCCGTTTTGGTATATATTCGGCCGTCGAGGACCCACTGTAAACGTTCACGAAAGAGAATTCTGGTGAGTAATATCTGTAGGCCTCCAAATATCTATATATCTTATTAACGTATTGAGGTTCAAATTACCTCCTGCTAGGACTGAAAGGTACGTACATGTGAAAAACTCAAGTTCATCAGTTTTTTTAACTGGAAAACTATAAACACAGAATCGCAAGTCAATTCAAATGACTAGTAAACAATGACAAAAATCACAGTCAAACTGGTTGCTTGACTGGCAAGTATTACCACACGAGACTGCAATGTAATACACCCCTATTCTTCGGCTGACAGAAAAATCCTGTTTAAATGCTAATAATAAACATCAATGACCTGACGTCAGTTGTCAGGAATGCTGTCACAGAGAGAGAGAGAGAGAGAGAGAGAGAGAGAGAGAGAGAGAGAGAGAGAGAGAGGGGGCACTCAAGTCTTATTTTTTTTCACTCTCTCTCCTCTCTAGACCTCTCATTGTCTGTCTACATTATGCTGTGACCCATATCATCCGACTAAAAGCCAAGTAACCTACATACTGTAGTACACCGTTATTGTCAAAAGAGGCTTATGCAGAGAGAGAGAGAGAGAGAGAGAGAGAGAGAGAGAGAGAGAGAGAGAGAGAGAGAGTACTGCCAAAGAATGCCCCTCTCAAGCGTCAACTGGCTTGGTCAATCCCTCACACCTTTCGTGTATACATTGTAGAACGTTCCTTTAATTTCTAGAGTGCTTTATCTCGCTGTTCCAACCACTCAAACTCCCTCTTTTCACTAACTTACTCTCTGAGTGGTCGGAAGTGCCCCGGTGCCTGGCTTGAAAGCCTAAATGTCATTAAAATTAAATCAAAATCACATCCACCTTCTTCTGTGTTTCCCGAATCTTACAACAGGTAAAATCATTCAGGAAACACTGAGGTGGGGAGGGAATTCCATATTCTGGAAGAAAACGCTATAAGACTAACTGAGTCGATTAACCCGTATGTTGGCGAATTCCGCACAGCACATATATGAAACTAATAACTCATGCATTAATTATTGTTGTTAATATTCTTTCATTAAAATCACTTTAAATCATAAGAGTTATAAGCGAATCATGAATGAATTATTGCTGTTAATATTCTTTCATTAAAATAACATAGAATCATTCAAGTTATAAGTAAATCATAAATCAATTATTGTTGCTAATATTCTCTCACTAAAATAACTTTAAATCATACGGGTTATAGTAAATCATAAATGAATTATTACTGGTAATATTCTTTCATTGAAATAACTTAAAATCGCTCAGGTTATAAGTAAATCACAAATCATTTATTACTGTTAATATTCTTTCCTAAAATAAGTATAAATCATACGAGTTCAAAGCAGGTTTCCCCAACGAACTGAACAGCTGAACAAACAGACCCCAATTCCATCACTGGTAAAACCTTAAAATTAGTTTCAAAATTCATCGCATTACTACATAGTTTTATGTTCCACTTCCGGTGCATTTTCATGAACGAAAAACTAAGAGAGTGTCTCGAAATCACGATTGATGTGTGGTGCGTGATTAGTAATCATAACAGTTTAAATGTTGCTATTACTACCTCTTATAACAGTAACACAACAAATGTGGTTTTGTTTGTACAAATTATGTAAATTTTATGATACCAGATTTACAAGATTAATCAGAGATATCTATGAAGAAAAGAAGTAGAAGAAGAAGAAAAAGGAGGAGGAGGAGGAGGAGGAGGAGGAGGAGGAGGAGGAGGAGGAGGAGGAGGAGGAGGAGGAGGAGGAGGAGGAGGAGGAGGAGAGAGAGAGAGAGAGAGAGAGAGAGAGAGAGAGAGAGAGAGAGAGAGAGGTTTATAACTATTTCAGAGCTGATTGATGACTGTCAGTTTCTGCAAAAATGCTATGAACTAATCATAATTCTAAAACAGAAATAGGATTAGCAGGTAAAAATTAATGCTTTATGTACTACTTTTATTTTCACAAGAGAGAGAGAGAGAGATTCCAAGTAATGTCACACTCACATTACTTGGAATCTCTCTCTCTCTCTTGCACAAGGAACGCATACTGTGAGGGATCACCTGGCCAGTTTATTGACAAATTCCCCCAATACATACATACCGGAACGGGGTACATGCCGGATTTACCATTTGTTTCTTTATCATTCATACGCAGGAATAAATCCATGCACCTCTGCGAGAGATGATATACAGCCATCTCTCTCTCTCTCTCTCTTACGCAACGTGATATTACTCAAATGTCAACCTCCCTCACCAATCGCAAGAAAAATAACAGACAAGTAAATAAATCGGTAAATAAGTGAAAAACATTGTTACATAAAACTAGCTGTACCACACTGTAAGATAGCCAAAACAAAAGAAATAAACACGACGCTGGCCATAACACGCAGAGGTCATCAGTCCGTAAATATAAACAGGATACTGACCCTTGAGAAGGGTAGCACATTCACAACGGCGTGACCTAATTCATCCTGTGGTCCGCCTTTCTTTCTCCCTTGGAGACTTTCTGGGCATCTGGGGATTAAAGAAGACGCATGACATGTCGCTTATGGCGACAGGAATGTCGTTCTTTCATGTGGGTATTTTTCTGTCTGACAGTCTGCTAGGCTGACTGACTTTCGACTGGTTGAATGGATTATTACAGACAGAAAATTGTCACTGACTGGCAGAAGAGAACTTGAGAACTTCAGAAACAGGTCTTTGAACGGGAAGGAGACTGTCTGTCAAAGAAGACTGATTTTGGACTGTTAAAGAGAATTTTTTGAACTGAAGGAATACTGTTACCCACTCAGTAGACTGGTTATCGACTGTTAAAGGCCTCTGGACAGGAAGTAAACTGCTAGTTTGATGCACAAAGGCTGAAACTTCTACAAAAATATATCCACCACAGGCTCCTCTGAGTTGGAATTTAGCGAAAAACAATGGTTAGACTGAAAAAGAAACCAAATTGCATACTAAAGTAAGATTATACATAAGTCTAGTCCAATCTGTATTGCTATATGGACATAAATCATGGTCTGATAATGAAACTGTATCTTAGAGAGTCTATCGATTTGAGAATAAAGACTTCAGAAAAATATTAGGAGTAGGATAACAAGAGAGTTAGAAATGATACCATGAGGGAAATGACATTTCCTTATTCAGATGAGGAAATGATGAAAGTCGGAGAAGGCTTGTGTGTGTCAGTCATACAACTCCTGGGAGAATGACAACAGTGTTAGCTGGGCTTCTGTGGGCACCTGAAGAACTGGAAAACTCAAACCTACTTGGACGAGAACTACGAGAAGGGAGGCTAGAGAAGAGTGGAGATTTGTGGAAGACAAAGCACAGGACAGAGACATGAGTGGCGGAATTTCACACAGGGTCCTTGGAAGGCGACGATGATTAACTATTATAAGAAGAGAGATAGACTGATTTATTAAATTCAGCAAACTGGGTACAAAAGACAATGAGAGTGAGCTATTACCGCTAAGTCAGACGGTATTTCAGAGGCCACACACCATGGAAAACGATGACGACTACCAATGATAGGAGGAAAGATAGATTAATCGTTTAAATCCAGCAAACTATTAGCTTCACAAGGCAATGAAAGCGAGCTATTACCCCCAAAGTCAGACGATTTGAAAAATATTCCTACTTTTCGTTGGTAAATATCTCCCGCACAATCAGCACCAAAAATAGCCTATGAGACATAACAAAAACGACAAAAGGACAATTACTACGAAGACCACAGAGAGAGAGAGAGAGAGAGAGAGAGAGAGAGAGAGAGAGAGAGAGAGAGAGAGAGAGAGAGAGAGAGAATGCAAACGACTCGACGTTGGGAGCATATCTTGGATGGAAGATCCCAGCTGCCAGCACGTGTTCTGTTTCGTTCGGTATCGTCCGCTCTTTCACGGTTCCATTGTGGGTGAACGAAACATTAAGGGACACGTGAATGGAGTGGAAGTGTCTGAGGACCAGACAGGATCGTGGCTGTGGTCAGCCCTGTTTGTTAACTGCTTGCAAAAAGGAATTGGGTGGGGGTGGGATGGGTAGATGAAGGGGAGGGGAGGAGAATGGGTGAGGAGAGAATTAGGAAGTAGAGGGGAGTTGGGAGGGGAAGAGTGTAGAAGAATAGGAGGATGGAGACAGAGGGAGGAGGAGGAGGAGGAGCAGGAGGAGGAGGAGGAGGAGGAGGAGGAGGAGGAGACCTTTTATTCAATCACAATGCACTGCAAGAGGATTTGCTTGCAACAGGCAATTTCGCTTTGTTGTTGCACGCAATCAGAAACTGTTTGCCTTTGCATATGAATGACCTTGAAGCTTTTATTAAGTCAGGCGTAAAGGGCAAAGATGTAATACATGCCTCTGAGATCTTGAATGCTAATTCTACCTTTCCTTTTCTGTGCAAAGCCCGACGGGGCTGGCAACTTAGAGCGCTTTTATTTCCTCTTGGAAAACAAGCTGAAGTAAAAACCCCCCAAAGAGGCAGTCACAATTGTAGCTAAATGGGACTGCCCCCTTCTTCTTTTCCCTCCTCACCTGTAAGTAATAATATTTTCGAATCCCTTTATTTACAGGACTGGTTTTTATCCCACTTTTAATGTGACTGAAGTTTATTTACTTTAAAGGTCGTGTCTTAATTTTATGTATGAGTATTAAAATAACCTTTTGTATATTTATATAATATATGTCATATATATATATATATATATATATATATATATATATATATATATATATATATATATATATATATATACACACACCACAAAATAATTCTAAATCATTGCTGCTTATAACACCATAATAACCTCAAATGATTAAAAGGCACCTACAAAGAGAGAGAGAGAGAGAGAGAGAGAGAGAGAGAGAGAGAGAGAGAGAGAGAGAGAGAGAGAGAGAGAGAGAGAGAGAGACTTTACTGTTGCATTTAGGACGTAGACATCAACTGCCTTTAACCAGCCCAGGTCCAAAGAAAACAAGGAAAAGATGAGGAAAGCCACAATAAGAGCGCTTCATCCCCTTTCGGATGGGGAAATGAAATATGATGACTTTTAAATTTGGGTGAATCAGAAAGACCATTATGCGACTTCGAAACTGGAAAGCTAATACACTTTCTTTCCTTCTCTCTCTCTGGCTTCCATCTTTCAAGAGGCAGGGGCCGTCGCTCCCTTTGGGGCTCAATCCTACTCCTCAATTCTTCTTCTTTTTTTACGTTTCACTCTGGTCTGGGCTAAGTACGGACACCAGGTTGACTAACTTTTGACTTTTATTTCTTTATAATAATAATAATAATAATAATAATAATAATAATAATAATAATAATAATAATAATAAGAATTCGTAATGTCTGATTATTATTACGAAGAACGTATCACTCACTGATATCGCAGTTCCATGGGAAACCAGAGTAGATGAGAAAGAGAGAAAAAAATGATAAGTGTCAAGCCCTGAAGATAGAAATAAGAAGGATATGGGATATGGCAGTGGAAAATGTACCCATAATCATAGGAACACTAGGCACGACCCCAAGATCCCTGAAAAGGAACCTGGAAAAACTAGATGCCGAAGTAGTTCCAGGACTCATGCAAAAGAAACAGCGCACATAGTGAGAAAAGTGATGGACTCCTAAGGAGGCAGGATGCAACCGGGAACCCCACACTATAAATACCACCCAGTCGAATAGGATGACTGTGATAGAAAAAAAAAATAATAATAATAAATCACTGTTTTTACCTTATCGCTTGTGTCGGGAGGAAAGGGCTGATTCCGAGATGCAGCTGGTGTCGATGAAGTCTGAAGCTTAAGCTTATTTGAAAGCTTCTATCGTAGCGAGGTACAGCGCTGATCAGCTCAACGCTTTCCT
>NC_089794.1:32915697-32948197 GCF_040412425.1 Macrobrachium rosenbergii | reverse complement strand
GAATGGCTCTATTCTACACGGCCACATTCAGATATTGGTCTTTATAATTCTGATTCATGGCTACTTATTAACGGCAAAGGCTTGATTTTAATGTGTGGGTGTATATATATGTGTGTATATATATATATATATATATATATATATATATATATATATATATATATATATATATATAAAATTATGTAATATATACATATACACTACACAGACACACACACACACACACACACATATATATATATATATATATATATATATATATATATATATATATATAACACACACACACACACACACACATACATATATATATATGTGTATATATATATATATATATATATATGTGTGTGTGTGTGTGTGTGTGTGTGTGTATACAGACAAATTAATTTACCGCAACACTAACCAGACTTTTCAATTCTCTTGTCTTTACAGCTTTCATCTATCAGGCTCCTTCATTCAATTTTCTTCATTCGCTCCGTTTGGCAGGAAATTATCGAGTTACTTCCGACCAATGGCTTTCAAGGACACGCATGAAATTTGTTAAAGATGGAGGCCTTATGATTCACGGACAGATCCTTACGAAGAGGGTGGATAGCAAGACAGGAGAAAGAGAATATGAATGGAGGTGCAGTAAAAGGAATGAAAGCTGTTGCAGCTAGGGGCCGAAGGGATGCAGCAAAGAACCTTAAGTAATGCCTAAGGCCTCGGAGCTACTGTCCAACTCCTCGAATTGCAGTTGCAATCTGGACCCGGATCTAATCTGGGTTGGAGTTAAGTGGTTAGTTAATATAACAGTCATCTAAAGTTGCTGAGATCATAACTGCACTTTTTAAAATTTTTTTATTAGTTTTAACAGTTGTAACATATCAGGAGAAACGCAAATCCGCAATGAATTTATTTTTCCGTCTTCATTCCTTGGGAAATTCTTTAACTGTTATTATTATTATTATTATTATTATTATTATTATTATTATTATTATTATTAATTATGAGGCAGCGCAATTGCAAAATGAGCTTCAGCAGAAATGAATGCCCATCCCGAAAGAAGAAAATAGGAAACAAAAGGTGGATTAACCAATAAAAAAACTACAAACAAAAATGGGTAAGTGCTATCTTACGCTGTCTGTAGTCATTTCTACATACTTTATTTAGTCTAAATTTCTTTATCATATCCTTTTGTACGTGATTTATCTCATATATCATCATAAATTTCATCGTTAAATGTCATAAAATGTATAATGTCTTTTGCTTGCACCCAAACATAATGTTTTCATAAACTGAATAGAAATCTTTGAGCACGTCATAACTAATCAGTAATAATCCTTGACACTTTCATAACTTTCGCTAATTAACTGATCATCATTAAGAGTCATCTTCTAAATCATTTCTTAGCAAAAATAAGCTTTCGTCTCATGAGAAGAACCAACGAAGTGTCTGTAGATATGCAAGAATACTTGTGATACTTAATCAAGTAGTTTCTGTCTTCTCTTTAACGACTGAATATTGTTGTTTTAGTTTTCTGTAAAGAAAACGATTGTGCCGGCTTTGTCTGTTCGTCCGCACTGTTTCTGTACGCCCTCAGGTCTTAAAAACTGCTTAAAAACTGCTGGGGCTAGAGGGGTGCATATTGGTACGTTGATCATCCACCCTCCAATCATCAAACATACCAGATTGCCACCCTCTAGCCTCAGTAGTTTTTAGTTTATTTAAGGTTAAATTTAACCATTAATCGTGCTTCTGGCAACGATACAGGATAGGCCACCACCGGGCCGTGGTTAAAGTTTCATGGGCCGCGGTTCATACAGCATTATACCGAGACCACCGAAAGATAGATCATCTATTTTCGATGGCCTTGATTATACGATGTAGCGGCTGAACAGAAAATTCGATTGAGCCGAAATTTCTTCGGAGCATTTTTTACTCGTTTATCTACAGGGATGGCGTTTAAAATGTACGATTTATATCTTACTGAAGCTTTTCTGAAACTTTTTGCCAAACTAATATTTACAAAAAAAGTCAAGAAAAAAAAATTCACATTCCGCTTTTCCTACATCTGTCCTGCTCTTCCTCTACCGAACGTTCCTTTATCAGTTGTACCCAGATTATCTGGAATACCAAGCAGATCCCTATGACTCTACTGGCTACATACACAACCGTCAGCTTTTCTTATTGTGAATGTCATGGTTCATTCACTAACAGAATCCTATAAGTAAACAGTTTGAAAAATCTGATGTCCTTCAAATGAGATCGTAACTGGCATTGCAGGGCCTGACAATACAAATAAAGTTAAATTCTATCAAGAACAATAATGCAAATTAATTTATATATCACTGTATTGACACCCTGAGGTTATTCAGTGATGGTTTTTCCCATTTGATTGATTATCATTAAAACTGAAGGGGTGTCTAGACATTTCTGAAACAGGTCCCGCAGTCAAATTATCTGAGTGAACGGATAAGGTAAATAAAATCAATACGATAATCTGATATAATACAACAATTGGCTACGTAATCAAATATCATCAAATCTTCAGTCACATTAAACTAGAGTAAATACGTAAAATATATGAAAATAAAACGAATTACTAAGGTTAGGTTTCGTTTCAAAATAGCATGGCATCTAATTAAAGTAGATATTTGTATACATTAACGAAATATGTGAAAATAAAATACATTAACAGGATTTTTAACAGAATATGGACTGTAATTAAAATCGGCACTGAAAGATATTCAAACAATTCCTGAATGCTAAAAGATATTCAAACAATTTCTGAATACTAAGATACTCAAACAATTTCTGAATACCAAGATATTCAAACAATTCCCGAATGCTAACTTTTATTGAATCTAGCCACTGGAATGCGTTGAAGTAAAATGTACGAAGGTGAAACACATTACGATGGTAATGCCAAATCACTGAATACCGCAACGGAATGAAATGACAAAAAGATATAAAGATATAACACAATAACGCAAAAGCCTTGTTCTAATAGCGGTCCCTTTCTTAAGCTTTGGAATTTCCCCTCGTCACGTTGCCCTTGGTTTATCTCAAAAAGAGGCTTACTCATTGCTACAACTCTCACATTCATTTTCTCCTTGTTTGCAACTATTAATACTTCTGTTTTTGGGCAACAGTTTCTAATCTGTATTCTCCTCTTTTCTTTAGAGACAGGCAAGGAGTTTCGTCTCTGCGAGAAATGTTATTTGTATATTTCAAACATACACTAAAACTATAGTTATTGCTGTGATAATTACTATTTTTAATGTACTATTTTAATGTGGCTACTTTTTCATCTCCCTAATGTATTTTGTATTGTCTCCTAAGTGTCTGCTTTCTAATTATGTATAGCAGGAGATGGAATAAAGTGTGTTATTGTTATTAGTTTCGTATAACAGGAATGTCCTTTCAAACACAATAATTCTGAAATCTGAACATTATCCCTATTTAAAAAATATTCCAGAAATTACAAACATGAATAAATCAATATTTCAATTAAATATATGTAATTTCAATAAAACTATATGCATACACATACACACACATACAGTGGTAGGTCATTGAACCTGCATTTATAAGGTATGTGATTCACGCCCGGTCTACCGCCCACCAGTCTATTCATCATCTGTAAATGGGTTCCAGGGAGGCTGAGTTTCAAGAAAACGGGTAGGGGGTGACAACCCATCCCTAAAACATGCTGAGAACCAAAAGGCTCTATAATTTAGCGACATCCCCTCCAAAGGAAAAAAAAGGCGTATTGTGAGGAAAAAGGGTGGGGGGATTGCAGCCTCACTTCTTGAACACTCCGTAAAACCAGAGGGCAGTGTACTTCTGGAGCAAACCCCTTTACAAAAGGGGAATAATAATAATAATAATAATAATAATAATAATAATAATAATAATAATAATAATAATAATAATAATAAAACAAAGCAATACAACATCACACACGGACGACCACCCACAAACACACAATCAATCTGGGTCATTAACATTCACGCGGGGACATCGTCACGTCTTTGCCGCCAAACGCACTTCAAAAATAGTTGCAAGCGGCAGAGGAGGAGGAGGAGGAGGAGGAAGAGTGGGAGGAGGAGGAGGAGGAGGAAGAGTGGGAGAGTGGGAGGAGGAGGAGGAGGAAGAGTGGGAGGAGGAGGAGGAGGAGAAATCAGGTGATGCTGTCTTGTTTTTTAAGACATGGACTGTCGAAGGTCATCTCGACGTGAGATCTGAGAGCACAAAAGATGCTGGAAGATCTCCCGAAGGTGGATCAAGGTCAGTTGTCCGCTTAGCGCGATTTCAGAGTTCTATTCATTATTATTACAGTTCAAATCGACTACAGAGCTCTAACGAGAGAGAGAGAGAGAGAGAGAGAGAGAGAGAGAGAGAGAGAGAGAGAGAGAGATGTTACATAAAGTTCAGCCCAATATAACAAATTTCAAAGCATATGTATATATATATTATATATGAATAGATATATAAATAGAAAAATAGATTGACAGACAGATGGACAGACTGATAGATATATGTACATTATACATATACTACACACAAAAAACAATATATATATATATATAATACATATATATATATATATATATATATATATATATATATATATATATATATATATATATATATATATATATATATGTGTGTGTGTGTGTGTGTGTGTGTGTGTGTGTGTGCGTGCGGGTGTATATTCTGCATATTTCTAAAAAATTCTTAAAAAAATCACAAAACATCAATTCAATCATACTCTGCTATTCCCGGGGGAATAATAATAATAAAAATATAAAAGCCAAAATAGAAAAAATTACCACCAAACAACAAAAAGAACCATAAACAGACAAAATACCGTTAACGAATTAAAAAAAAAAAATTTCCCCACCCCGTCGGACTGTGCACAAAAAAATAAAAAAGGGAAATGCCTCTCAGAGCCAGTAATTATTAATGTCAAGGCATCGTGATCCCTTAATTACTAAGTGATAATCGCTATAATTACGACTCATAACGGGACAGTGACTAAGGCTCTCTGACCAGGCTCCAACCTACCGAAGGACATTGACAGGTCCAGCTCTCCACTTGAATGTGGCACTTTCACGGCGTCCAGAGACACCCTCCCACCCCCCACCCCCGTCCCCCCGCCGCTGCTGTGCCCTCCTCTCCAATTACTGGGTACTTGGCGGCACTACAAAGGATAGACACATACCCTCATTGTCCCTGATAACGTTTAACCGCCATTTTCCAAGTCACTGATTTTCTTTCTTATCTTCAAGTGGGTCATTTTGCCAGGGTCGGAGAGAGAGAGAGAGAGAGAGAGAGAGAGAGAGAGAGAGAGAGAGAGAGAGAGAGAGAGAGAGAGAAAAAAAAAATTTTTTTGTTTGGCAGAGGCCGAAGGGATGGGAAACCTGGTGGGTTTAACTCGCCCAAGCCCGAAGGGAGAAAGCAGAAAGGAGACGAGAAAAAACATACGACAGTCCACAAGGAAGTGTCAGGGGAACACTAAAGTAGGAAGTGAATTCAACAGTTTGGCAGCTGAAGGAAAGAGACGAAGATTAATTTAGGAAAGAGATCTTTTGCCTTAAAGAAAATATAATAATTATCGAATGATGAATATCGGGGGAAGTTGGACCAGCTTTCTTTAGTATACAATCAAACTACAATGGTGAATATCTACAGTAGTTGCATAAAAAATACAATCTCCAAATTTATTACATTGATATAGTAATTAAGAAAGCTATACCGAACGCCTTTTTAGTTTGAATTTATTCAACACACAAAAACATTTTTTTTATTACATTAATATCAATTAAGAAAGCTATATCGAACACCTTTCAAAAAATTTAGTGTATTCAACTCATTTCACAAAGCAAAATCTACTGAGACGATCATGAAAGTAAATAAAAGTTTATCACATATAACAATTTTATCATTTCTTCAACAGAAAAAAAAATGATACACCAAAACAAGATAATACACCATGGAGATAAAACATGAACTTACCCAAAGTTTCCTTCGTTCAGCATCATCAACTTTGCCGAGACTAATAATAATAATAATTAAAGTCATTAAACCATAACCGCATGAATCTTAGTGACAAGGCTGTTAAAAAAAAAAAAAAAGACTGAGAACTTTAACGTGATTATGCCAAGGAGACCCAAGAAATCTTGGCTAACAGAATGCGGAACTGAAGATCATTTTCGGGTATTTTGGGCACAGGGTATGGAATTCGCGGCTATATTTAAAAAAAGGTCCTGATCTTGATGACGATACAGAAATTTATTCGTGTAAACAACTCCAATCGACGGTCACTTATTGTAAAATACAGATATAAAATATAGTCATTAAACAAATAAAATGTTACAGCAATGGGAGAACGTCTGTATTTAAAATGTCTTGTTCTTGATGAAGATAAAAAATGTATTCGTGTAAGCAGCTCCATTCGACACTCGCTTATTGTAAAATACAGATACAAAATACTTATTAAAACAATAAAATGTTACAGCAACGGGAGGTTAACATATCATTAAATGAAATGAAAGAAAACATACGGGAATCAAACTCAGAATGAAATCAAATACAAAATAAAGATGAAATGAGGTAAGACTGAATGGTTAGTAAATAAAATGAAATCAGACGACAGTATAAAAAAGATATATAAAAAACATATTTAGTATGCTTACATTCCCTCCATCCCCAAAACAAATAAACAAAAAAATACAAGACTTTCATTATTAAAAGAATAGTAACATATCTCCAGTTACATATAACGCAATGTAACGAATGCAACCAAAGTTGCAAAAACAGTTGCTAAAACTTATTTTCTTATCTCTCTCTCTCTCTATATATATATATATATATATATATATATATATATATATATATATATATATATATATATATATATATATAGTTAAACTGTTTCTGCCACAATTATTCAATTTTTCTCTTATTTCCCTTCCCGAACACTTACAATCTCACTTTCTCACCTTCCAAGAACCTCTCTTATCCTATCCAAGCTTAGCTACAGGCTATATAACTGCAAAAAAAATTATAGGAACTTTGTCCAATATGCCTGTCTCTGTGCTCACGGTGCGCGCTCTCTATGCTCACGGTATGCACACAACTAACGCCATGTCTAACACGCCTCTTCTTTCCTTAGCACTTCTCTTCACCAGCACCAGATCCTGAATACGGATTCTTGGTTTATTAAATATATTCAGGATCATACATGGACATATTTCACAGGATTTTAACGATAACGGAATTCTGAGTTTCATTTTACTGCCAAAATAAAGTACAAGTTTGTACGAGTCGGTTAATATCGAAAGATGAAATGATAAATAGATTTTAATTATCGAAAATCTAAATCAACTACATATTTTTTATTTAAAGGGAGTTAAGAAATTATCTCTCTAATACAGCAAGTGTTGCCAAAACTTGCAACAGACCCTAGGAGTGTGGTTTGAACGGCAATGGATCACAATATTATTTGAAAAATATGGATTACAATCAATCTTCACCTTAGGAATTATTTTCAAATCGAAACACCTTTCAGGAAAAACCTCATAACTTCAAAGACGTTGGAATCTTGGTGGAAATTCCCTTCCGTGTGTTGTAAGAAAAGAATTTAAGAACTAAATATACCACTTACAGCTAGAGTAGCTGAATTATGGTACAGAGGTGTCAAAAGGCATTGTGACAAATTAGCCAAATCCTTGTTATCTCTCTCTCTCTCTTTCTTTATTCACAGGCGCTGCTATGTCTTAGTCCCTGACACCTCTCTATTCAGAAGCTCTGCTGTGTCTTAATTACCCCTCAGACTTTCTCTCTCTCTCTATTCAGACACTGCTATGTCTTCGTCGCTGATACCTCTCTCTGTTCAGTAGCTCTGCTATTGTCTTAATTGCCCTTCAGATCTCTCTCTCTCTTTAGACACACTGCTATGTCTTATTCGCTGGCATCTCTATTCAGAAGCACTGCTGTCTCAATTGCCCTTCAGTGACCTCTCTCTCTCTCTCTAGACACACCGCTATGTCTTCTTCGCTGGTACCTCTCTGTTCAGAAGCACTGTCTTATTTGCTCTTCAGACACTCTCTCTCTCTCTTTATTCAGATGCATTGCTTATGTCTTATTCGATGACACCTCTCTTTATTCAGAAGCTCTATTATGTCTTATTGACTTTCAGATCTCTCTCTCTCTCTCTCTCTCTGTACAGAGACACTATTGTGTCTTATTGCCTTTCAGATCTCTCTCTCTCTCTCTCTCTGTCCAGAGACACTGATTTTACTCCTTCAGTGCCATTACTTTGTCTTATTTCTTCTCGTCATTCTTTCTCCCTCCTACCTTAGCGACACAAGTCTCCAAAGCCAGACTGCAAATAAATTATTTATATATATATTTATATAAAACGCAATTACCTGCCAAGGAAATGAATCATAAGCTATCGGGAAATCTTGACTTCCTCTTACGTAATTCTTTCCCGAGTCTCTGGAAACGAGCGACCTTCCTTACGCCTCATTTATCCTCATTCTTATTTTCATTTACCGATCAGCAGATCTTGTCCTTTAATCAAACTCATTTATTTACTCTGGTTTTACGTTTATGAGTTTTTAGTTTTATGAGTTTCTGAGAGGTGTCAACACAAACTGGTTTCACAAGACCTCATAATTTTCCTATTTATATCTGGTTGTCCTTCATGGCGCATTTTCTTCCAGAGAAAAGGGGGTTGGGGGTGGGCTTCAGAGAAGGACAACACTGAAGTTATTGCCAGATTCACATTCAGGAAAATCCATGTTTTTTTTTAGTTTTCTGTAAAAGAAAACTATTGTGCCGGCTTTGCCTGCCCGTCCGCACTTTATTCTACCTGCAATTTTTCTGTCCGCCCTCAGATCTTAAATACCAGTGAGGCTAGAGGGCTGCAAATTGGTATGTTGATAATCATCAAACATACCAAATTGCAGCCCTCTAGCCTCTGTAGCTTTTATTTTATGTTAGGTTAAATTTTGCCATAATCGTGTGTCTGGCAAAGATATAGGATAGGCCACCACCGGGCCGTGGTTAAAGTTTAATGTGCCGCGGCTCATGTAGCATTATACCAAGACCACCCAAAGATAGATCTATTTTCAGTGGCCTTGATTATACGCTGTAGCGGCTGTACAGAAAACTCAATTGCGCCGAAGAAACTTCGGCGCATTTTATACTTTTTTTTTTTTAAAGTAAAGTCGTGTTTCCCAGTTTTCCCTACAAGACGTGGATATGGAGGAAGACAAAAATGTAGTTACTGCCACATTCACTCTTTCTGGTAAATAAAAGATGAAATTCAGTGGAAAAATTAATAAAACTACACTGATCAGACGTTTAATATTGGCAGACATTTCAGACGAATGTGCAAAGAGCGTCCACTGGTCTCTATCCATTTACTATGTCCATGAAGAAATCAGTATCAAAAAATCCCTCAGGTTTCCCAACCCACATTAAACACCAACAAACGCCAGGAACTTTATGAAAAAAAAAAAAAAAAAAGGCCCCGTCTTTCCATCTGCATCAGACACCTACACATGCACTTCTGTATAAAAAAAAAAAAAAAAAAAAAAAAAAAAAAGATCCACAACCTGACAGCCATTTCAAGCACAGACACCAGACACTCACAGAGACACTTCTGTAAGAATATACTCCCACAGCCTCCAACCCACTTCAGCTCTTGCACAGACGGTTCTGTAAAAATTAATTGTTGTGTGAATAAAAAACAACTCTTACGGCCATCAGGCCATTTAAGAAACGCATATAGGCACCTAAAAAAACCTATGGTCTCTCAGCCATATCATACTCCCACAGAGACATTTCTGAAAAAAACCTCACACAGCTTCTCAGACGCTCCAGACACCTACACAGACACGTCTGTACAGAAAACACCCCTGGCTGCAAGGCGCTTCCTCCACCCTCGCAAGCATTTCAGACCTTTATGTCCTCAGTAATAATCTCATATTTTGTCCCGAAGGCAAGGACCCTTGTTATAAATAGCCCTGGCGTTCGGGTGACAGCAAGAAAACAGATTCTATGCAGCCACTCTAATGAACCAACGTTCTGACAGGAGACAACCAAGGGCTATTTTTGCCACTGGTGAAGTTTCTTTCGGCCACAGGTGAAAGTGGACTTCAAGTCACATAGTTGTTTTGATCTTCATCAAGGTTAGTTGAATAATTGATGTTTCAAAATTTACAAATCAAATGGTCCTCATTTATTTTATTATAAATGAAGGGTCGTGATATCAGAAGAGCCATTAATGCTATTTACTACTCAAAATACACAATCGAAAATTCAAATCTAGAAGAAATCCTTGATATGAAAAAATAAAAAATTATAAAAAATGTTCAAGATTCATTTTTTTAATGAAGTGATCAATATAAAAGCCAATCAACTGTCGTCATTTAGCCCATGAAGGGAAAGACTGTAAGCGTCAGAGAAACAGGAAGGCAAAGAAAGAATTCCAAATCTTGAGATAGAGAGAGGACACAATCATTTGAGCAAAGCAATCCCGGTATTACTGTGCTAAGAGGGTCCATCGGAGAAATTTTTAACTTACGATATATATATATATATATATATATATATATATATATATATATATATATATATATATATATATATATATATATATTGTATGTATGTAGTTACTGATGCAATTTTATGTTTGTTTTTCACAATTTGTAATATCGCAAGCTAATTTCTCCGTGAGGTGTGTTGGTCTTAAAAAAATTACGAAAATCTTTCTCTAAACTTAGACAAAATTAACATCATACAAGTTCAAGTGATCCCATACAAATAGTGACATGATTGATATTGGGCGGCGTATGCTTCAAGGTGCCTGACACGCTCTTGTGCAACACCACCTTCAGGAGTCCTGTAGGGATACCATCTCCCCTGTGATTTATATCTCTGCATTCTTAGTTTTGAACGTGGTGATTAGGTCAGGGTATGATTTTTGCATTTTCATTTCTGAATGACTGATAAGCTTTTGGTGTATAATTGTGTAAAGGAATTAAGAAAAAAGGTTGCATTACTTTAATGTTTGTGCATTATAGTGCCTAATTTTACACGAGTCACATGAACTTGGAATATATACATATATATATATATATATATATATATATATATATATATATATATATATATATATATATATATATATATATATATATATATATATATATATATATATATACATACTAAGTTCGTGTGACTTGTAAAATTAGGCATTATAATGCATAAACACTAAAGTAACGCAACTTTTTCTCTTAATTCCTTTACACAATAATACACCAAAAGCTTATCAGTCATTCAGAACCGAAAATGCAAAAACCATACCCTGACCAAATCACCACTTTCAAAACTAAGAATAAGGAGAATATAAATCACAGAGTAGATGGTTTCCCCAAGACTCCTGAAGGCAGGACCTCCACCAGACTCCTGAAGGCGGTGTCGCACAAGAGCGTTTCAGGCACCTTGAAGCATACGCCGCCCAATATCAATCATATCACTATTTGTATGGAATAACTTGAACTTGTATGCTGTTAATTTTGTCTAAGTTTAGAGAAAGATTTTCGTAATTTTTCTTAAGACCAACACACCTTTTCCTTATAAAAAAATTCAAAGAATCTTATTCAGAACTTCTGCAGTAACCTACATTAAAAAAAAAACCCTGGGTAGTATGTAGATTAGGGAGACAGGGGTATTCAATGTTACCTAGGGAGGTCCAGGAGGCCCCCGACCAGGTCAAGGCACGGCGCCCAAAGTTAGGTTAGGTATGTAAGGTCTGGTCAGGTCAGGACACGGCATTCTAGGAAAGGTTAGGATTTCTCACACCTACCCCAGCCTCCCAAATCTGCATCCGCTCCGAAATCCTTAACCTCAGCACACCTACCCCTTGTGACAAAATTCACAGTTCTATATAGACCTTCTGCAGTAGCCTACATCATAAAAAAACCCCTAACCATCACACCTCAGCTGTGATGAAGGGTCTGAAAGGTCTAAGCCCTGAATCATCCCGTGACACACCTCTTTTTAATGAGGGAAGTTGGGGGGTGTCCCCAGTTCCCCTCAGGGTACAGTCACATGGCGGTTGTACTACAATACTATTCTTTCGCTTGAGTGAAGGTTCATTTTTCATACAGGAATTCCTTTATTATTTTTGTTCGAAGGCCAACGGAGCAAGTAATTTAGTGGCCTTGTCCGGACAAAGCCAGACGGGAAAGGAAAGAAGTAGGGGTATGAAGGGAGTGGATTCTAATCTATGGACGCTACGGAATCGCCTCTTATTAGAAGGAATGCTATATGTATGTATGTATGTATGTATGTATGTATGTATGTATCCAAAGGCCACGTCAGGGAGATATAAAGAACAAGTAACTAAAACCTTTACTTTGCTCATACAAACTATATACATTTTCCAGACTGTCAGAGTGAAAGGGTGTTGAGAAATAACAATTATACTAAAAAATGTGTACCGATTAAAAACTACACCTTTTTATCTACACACCTATCAGCAAACACAAAAACACAGACGCAGGTATTTATACACACACACACACATATATATATGCATGTATCAGACAAACGTTTCCATATTCTGAATACCTAACTTTTGTCTTCATCTGTGCCGCAACCCCCATCAATAAAAGAACCATTACCCACTCTGTTTACAAGACTCCTAAGAGAAAAATTGCTTTAATGGGTGCAATCAGTGTCTTGGAATGGCATGCCGTAAGATTCCTACGTTGCACTGCACGCATAGGTAGAACCCGTGGGAAAAATCTATGGGTATATAGGAATTAAAAATGGGAACATGGAATATTCCTAAATACAGTTGCTTGCGTCTTGCTATTTTTCAACTTTGGCTGCAACCCTCACAGTCGGCTCATTGTCAGGTGCACGATGCGCTGCTTAAATCAACAGTCATACTGGAATTTTTAGGAAAGGGGCTAAGTCGTCCCCACCACCCATCCTCCCCCGTGGGAACAATCTCGGGTTTCATGTCAGAAGAAGCAGGGATACATATATATATATATATATATATATATATATATATATATATATATATATATATATAATATAGATATATGTATATATATAAATATACTGTATATATATATTAAAATAATATAAAACAATGGAAAAGATTATTGTTTCTACTCATATTCAAATCAATACGGAACACTAAAAACAATAAACAACAGAATTACAAATAATAAACATATCTGGGTTTAAATCTTAATCACGAGTGGGGAAATCAGTGGAAAATACAACTTTAAAAATCTTTGCTCTTCTCTCTCCTTAAACATTGCAAAAAAAAAAAAAATGACTAAAGCACAGATAACCTCTGCTGCTTAATGCAAATTTGTGGTCAAAACTAATCAACCAAATAATGAACGTCAAAAATATACCATTAAGATTGTAGTAACTTGAATAAAATTTCAATGAGCAATGTTAGGTCATTTTGTCTATGCAAGTATCAAAAGAGATCAGCTATATTAACGATCCTCATGCAAGGTCATTTTTTGTCTATCCAAGTACCAAAAAGCATCCTTCAGCATAAAAACAAAATATAAATTTGTCTCCCTAAAAATCAGAGGAAAACAAAGAATTCTCTTCACCAACAACAGAATAACAGTACGAAGAAGCCACAAGCACTCGAGCATGGTTGATACTCACCCACACCCCCTAACATTCAGTAATGACTGACCACCATCTCTTAATTCAAAAAATAAAAAAAATAAAAATCTGGCATTACTATCCGGGTTGGGGATTAACCCTCAGTGTCGTAGGTGGAACACGATACCGCAGGTAATAAGGCAAATTATTTCAACGATGGTGGAGTGTGCGCCGGGTAGGGTCCCGTGATGGGGGAGTTAGCTAGGTGTCTGATGGATTTGGGGGTCAGGGAAGGGGTGATAGCTGGTCATGAGACGGTTTTATGATATTAAAATTTTTTGGAAAAGGCTCTAAAATGGTCTCATTTGGTGGGGGCTGCAAAAGATATGCATTAACACAACGTATAGTGCAGTTCTTTCAAAGGCTAGTGATCTCACTCAAGGGAGTTCATTCAAAGTACGATAGGCCTAGTTAACCTTCCCTTGAGAAAAACGAAGCACCGTCTAGTATTTAACTAATCATGCCACTCTATTGGGTTATAATAATAATAATAAAGAACTTTTCAGTCACTGATATAAATAATTACGGAAATAACAACAACGGAATTCCATTGACACTAACACCGGCACTCAGCAGGGCGGGTCGCGACGTGGTGCCACCTAAACTTCAACTCGGAGCCACAGTCTATGAGGAACTGAGCGATGCAAGCGGCTCGCAGCGGCATTTGGTCTCCCTCTCACTCTTTCTCTCCCTCACCAACCTCCTCTCTCTATCTCTCTCTCTGGTCGGTCGCTACGTCCATTCCTCAACAACTATCGCTCGCTCAATTCGACCGTTTCTCATCGCTCACTCACACGACCTCTTGTCAAACGATGAAAATCGGTCTCCAACCACTCTTCCCTTATCCGTTCGTTCAGCCATGTCACCACTCCTATTTTTTTTTTTTTTTATAAAGCTCTTGGCCGACCCTTTCATGAACCTTGCATTGAGGTGAATTAGGTCTCATTACCGTCATACCTTAGTTCTGCTGCTGCTACTGGTGACACTGTATAATATGAGCAGCGCAAACGAGTACGTCACAGATTTTCATTCGATTGTCGACTCGTTTTGGTGTGTGATTGTAATTTATTTGTGAGCTTTGTGACTTAATCGCTGATATTTATAGGCGCTTATTTATGGCACAAGAATAACACCTAAGGCTGGACTTGTCATTTATTGTATATTTGTTATTACTTATTTGAATTTTTATTTGTATCATTTTTTTAACTTTGTGTGTAATGAGTAAAAGTTTTGTGAAATTATAGATAATTTCCGAGATTCTTATAAAGAATTGCTTCAATTTTCATACAGTCTAGGTAATTTTTTAATATATTAAAAATCGAATTAAGTTTCAACAGTTCATTAGCAATTTCTGAGACTTTTAAAAGTAAAATAATTATCAGCAGTCCTTAAATTTCGTCTGAATCACTTAAAATATATTTTATAGAATGAAATCTCGATGTTTTCTATATTTGTAACTAACTTTACTATTAAAAATATGGCCATTCCCCCACAACAAAATCTCTTTGATATGACAACAACAATAATGAAGATTATGACGACAATGTTGAAAATATTCCTGTGATGCTAAGTAATTCACAATCTAGTGAAAAACAATCTGTGTAATAAAAATCCACAATCATATAGCAAATATATTGATATGTAAAATAAACAAAGACTAACGTAAACACTGATGAGGAACAGCGTTCAGGTGTTCGAAAGTCGTTGTTTATTTTACAAAGTAATATATTTTTAATTTGGATTTTTATTACACAGACTCCTGTGATCATATTTCCAAAATATTCACAGGGAAAGAACTGGTAAATAATGAATGATCATAGGGAAAGAATTGATCAATAATGATAACAATACATAATTACACCAATGATAACACCTTCTGATTGTGAAAATAGTGCGTTTCAGTATTCCATACCGCCTTCGCCCGACCTACTATGAATAATGTAAAAAAACGCGCGCGCGCGCACACACAAACCTGCAATCTTCAAGGTCAAGTGAGTACGGATTTGTGTCTTTGGGCTATTGTGTGTAGTGCGTGCGTGCATGCGTGGAAGCAAGCGCTCGGGTGAGCAACATCCGGGCTTTCCCAAGAATTTACGTCACTCGTTTCCGGAAACATCTGGACGTTTTCCTCGTGAGAACTATTAGTGATGTTCTGCTTAGGTACATGACAATATAAATCTATTTAATATATATATGTATATATATGTGTGTGCGCACTGAATATATTGCATTAATTTTTTTCAACATTAAGGTGTTTCCAATTGCAGAGGGTGGCTTCCTAGAAACGAAAAGACAATTATCGTTACCACAGTCAAAATCAACTATTATTTTGATATAGGCTATATAAATATAAATAAAATATATATATATATATATATATATACATATATATATATATATATATATATATATATATATATATATATATATATATATATATATATATATATATATATATATATATATATATTTGATCTACGTAACATACTTTATTATCATAACATCTGGCAACCACCTTTTATGCAATCCACATTCTTATACTCATTGATATTCCTTCAGATCACACATGAGTAGTAGTACGCGTTCGGCTAAAGACCCAATGCCCCCCGGCTTATTCGTGAGATGGTCATGCATAGAGTATAGAGTGGAAATCGCTCAATTCTGTATCATTTGAGAGACCTTGGATTTTTGGGCAAGAAAATGTAAATTTTTTCACTAAGGGAATATGTGCTGTATGCTTTAGTTTTCTTAAAAGAAAACTATTGTGCCGGCTTTGTCTGTCCGTCCGCACTTTTTTCTGTCCGTCCTTGTTTCTGTCCGCACTTTTTCTGTCCGCCCTCAGATCTTAAAAACTACTGAGGCTAGAGGGCTGCAAATTGGTATGTTGATCATCCACCCTATAGTCATCAAACATACCAAATTGCAGTCCTCTAACCTTAGTAGTTTTTATTTTATTTAAGTTTAAAGTCAGCCATAATCGCGGTTCTGGCAACGATATAGGATAGGCCACCACCGAGCAGTGGTTAAAGTTTCATGGCCCGCGGCTCATACAGCATCAAACCGAGACCACCGAAAGATAGATCTGTTTTCGGTGGCCTTGATTATACGCTGTAGCGGCTGTACAGAAAACTCGATTGCGCCGAAGAAACTTCGGCGCATTTTTTACTTGTTTACAACTGAAAATAGATGCAGAAAATGCATGTTATCTTTATATATATACACACACATAAAAATGTATATACATAATATATAATATATGTTTATATATATATAGATATATTTATATACATATACTTTTATATATATATAAATATATATGTATATATATTATATATATACACTTTGCATACTTATACAATGTACATAAATACTCTCACAAGAACAAACACCATATTCAAAAACACACACATACATATATATATATATATATATATATATATATATATATATATATATATATATATATATATATATATATATATATATAAAACTATAAAATGCATGTGTAGAGAGAGAGAGAAAGAGAAGAGAGAGAGAGAAGGGCAAAGCTAATACTCCTCTCTCGCAATTCTATCAATAATCTGCGCCTAGCATCTGACTCATATGGGGAGGCTACAAGATGCTGCTGCATTGACTTCA
The DNA here is from genome assembly GCF_040412425.1 of Macrobrachium rosenbergii. Lineage (NCBI taxonomy): Eukaryota > Metazoa > Arthropoda > Malacostraca > Decapoda > Palaemonidae > Macrobrachium > Macrobrachium rosenbergii. Next base: position 32,930,848 of record NC_089794.1, on the reverse strand, counting down.
AGTTAAAACTTCCCTTCCGCCGTGATTTCCGCTCACGGGAGAAAAGGATTACTATGTGACTTTTTTGAGCATAGGCATCTTGTTGAGTCACAGGAAAATCCCGGTAGAATACTGACCGCACTTCTTCTATTTCCTCATATCTTTTAGTCGTGTGCAACCACAGGCATATATATATATATATATATATACATATATATATATATATATATATATATATATATATATATATATATATATATATATATATAAATGTATATAAATTATATATATATATATATATATATATATATATATATATATATATATATTATATATATATATATATATATATATATATATTTATAGATACATATATATATATATATATATATATATATATATATATATATATATATATATATATATATATACATAAATACCATATACATAAACACACACACATATATATTATATATGTATATATATACGCAAAAAATAAACAGAAAAAGATGAAAGTAAAGAAAAAGTGAGGTCTATCCACGATGATAGGGGCCATCAAAAAAGGGCGGTTTAAAGTAATTAATGAAAAAAGACGCAGAATGAGACATTTTGAGCAAATATGACATTAACCTAATCATTAAATTATCCGTCTATTAAATTTTATTGATCTGTCTATTAAATTTTATTGCATGTTCAACTGGCTTTTAAATATTAAGGATCAGAGAGGCATAGAGTTTCACGCAGACCAATTTGCGTAAATCCCATTTGCAAACAAGAAGCTAAGACAAAATAACACTTATGGCGGAAGAGGCGAAGAGGGTTCAACCGGAACTAATTCGTGGGAGGAATGTCAAGCCAAAAACCTACAACCATTAACGAGACGAGTGAATCACAGAATTTCATGGCTGATTCATGACGGTTCACGATGATTCATTTGACCCGCCGGGGGAAATCTGCCTTAAATTTAAAGTGACACTTGAGTCATGAACGTTCACCTGTAATTCTTAATGATCTAGGAAGATTAATTAACCTGGGGAACATTGCGGAGATCTTGCTTATATTGTGACAAGTGAGTTATCATAAAACATTTATATGTTTAATTCAGTGTCTTCGAAAGAGCGGTTACTTTAGTAAATGTATTATGAGTGAATAAAATCAAAAGAACAAAAGATTAATCAAAATCTCCTATATAACACCTGTTTCACCATGAATCACAAACGTTTACTCTATATTTACGATTCCCATGAATCATTCGACCTGGAAATAGCTCACGTGAATCAACGTTTCACGGACGGTTGAGATAAGGAGGTGATGACGCAACCACGAAGATGACGCGTTGGCAACTCGTTGCTATTAGTTCGCACGGTGGTAACGCATTACAGTGACGTCACGAGGTTGTCTAGGAAGTCTCATGAGAGCTCTTAGTCATGCGAGTTGTTATGCATAGGTCGTCATGTTATTCTGGGCGTTATCTTCTGTGGGATTGCTTTGTTTCTTTAAGGGTGTGGGGACTTAGTTCTTTGTTAGAGAGATCACAATTAGCATAGCAACGCACTACACACAATACAAATGTACTACATTATCATACATTTTAAAACGCATTAACAGTGAACTATATATCACATAAGAAAATGTTCATCAAGAAAATGTTCTTAAAATATACTCTGTTTAAAAAAACTGCGAAATAAATTCATATCTAAGTAAGTCTAAGTAAGTTATTTTATAAAACAAATATGTGACATTACATGAGTGAACTTATAACAAATACACACATATATAGGTATATATATATATATATATATATATATATATATATATATATATATATATATATATATATATATAATATATATGTATATCAAGCAGTCTCCCATAACAGGCGGGCTCCCAAGAAAAGACACGGGTCACTACCACATTCACTCTTAACACTGCTGAATCACGGATGAACCCCATATTCAGAAAACTTCCACACCACACAAAGCGCTTACCAGCAGGATGTTGAACCCCTTACGAACACTGAAAGTTGAGATGCCTCCTTTCCACTACTTGTTTCTAAACTCAGTCAAGTCTGACAGATTTCACTGAAACACCTCCGCATTGTCCCTGCAGGATATGAGTGGGACAGTGGTCATAAGTCCATTCGGCTTTAAATGGATATCAACGCCTGGTGTATGTCAAGAAAAAAAGACGTGAGGCTAGCAACCTCATCCATAAAAGACTTGCTAAGAAAATTAAAAGTCTGCAGCCATTTAGCGATACCCATTCTAAGAGGAGAAAGGCGTATGTTAAATATATATATATATATATATATATATATATATATATATATATATATATATATATATATATATATGTATATGTATATATATATATAAATTTCTGAATCACATCAGGATCGAACCCTGGTCTCTAAAATGAAAAGCGAGAGCGCAACTAACTGAGAGAGAGAGAGAGAGAGAGAGAGAGAGAGAGAGAGAGAGAGAGAGAGAGAGAGAGAGAGAGAGAGAGACCTTAAGTCAGAACAAAAATAAGGTCGAACAGTCAAACTAAACCACAGGTATGAAGATATCGGAAAGAATTAATAACTGCGTCAAGGTAAAGCTTCAAACACGTACATCACTCACATAACAAGACCACCAGGACATTACCACACATAAAAACACGGCAATTTTCGAGAGAAACTCATCCCATTACATGACTGTCGAAGAGTTAAAATGTGTGAGTTTTAAGGCTGCTGCAAACAAGGATGACGGTTGATACCGACGGTATAAAACCTGTGAGAATCATACTAAGCTTAATTAGTCATAATTCAGACACACACTCACAGACTAGTAGATCAGCACTTACTCTAGTAAGGGAGCTCTATCGATGTCGCAAACCTATTGGACGGTATCTGGGAACACTATAAACCTGTCCCGATCTCGCTTCGCTCAGTCACAGTACTCCGGAGACTTACGAACACCCACGGTGTTTTTGCTCTGATAATACTTGGAAAAAGATTACTCCTCCTTCTTCTCCCCCTCCTCCTCCTTCTTCTTCTTCTATCTAAGGGATGGGTGATATTAAAGACCTAATAATAGACCGGTGATGTTATGTACAGTACATGAACAGAACTGTAACCTCCGAAGGAAATTTCTCTTTGAAACTGAAACTATTTTGCGAAATAATTATGGTTTTTGATCGAATATCAAGGATGATCAATTATGGAGAGAAGAAAATATAACATATTTATTCATACTCGGTCAAATATACTATCAATATATATATATACATATACACACACACACACACACACATATATATGTACACATATATATATATATATATATATATATATATATATATATATATATATATATACATATATACATACACACAAGCGGCTCCAGAGAAAAATCAGTTTATGGATCATTGTCACATTCATCCCTTAAACTACTGAATCGTGGATAAACGCACACAGGCGAAAAGTTGTTTTATTAGCAGCTTCAAACCTTACACAGGAGGTGCATCAGCAAGGCGTCAACCCCTCCCCACAAAAACAACGTTGTTCACCTCATCTTGCACAGACTCTCGCTTCCCAGGTATATATTGAGGCTCTTCCTTTCTAATACTTCTCTTACGCCATCTATACAGCACTTTCTAACTCTTCCTCTCATCCTTCCTCATAACACTTCCAAGCTTTACAATTTTCTTCACTCACCTATTTTTTATGCATGTATAAGAAATGCATGTTTCTACACATGCAACACATGCCCATGTATGATATTAATAAACATGTATAATATTAACATATGTCCAAAAACCTAGGCCAGTTTCAACACTTTTTCCATAACATCTCGGCCCACACGAAGAATAATAAAATAAGTATATAAAAAACTAGCAATAAACAAAACAGGATGCGGTAATGGGAGCGTAGGACCTAATTGAGAAAATTGGCCGTGAGGAATAAAATCCTAACGAAGAGCCCTTCGCCAGAGGTGGGAAAAGGGCTGGAATGCTTTTATATGGGGGCATGTGTGCGAGGGAAAGGGGAACGAGCGATTGGGCTAAAATACCCTCGTTGGGGCATTCTGAGGGTCGATGGGTAGTGGGGGAGAGAGAGAGAGAGAGAGAGAGAGAGAGAGAGAGAGAGAGAGAGAGAGAGAGAGAGTCATGTGTAGATGAACCTTTTGTGTATCAGAACTGAGTGCTGGAACTTCGTGCTCATTTTGGATGACGTCAAGGTTATGTTGCTGTTATTATTTCGAGAGTAGATTTCACAAAAAAAAAAAAAAAAAAAAAAAAAAATTGTTGTTTAGATGAATTATTGTTATTATTACTGTTTCTGGTTAACGAGGAAAGTGGGGCAGACTTTCGAAACCTCAGAGCAGTGTTAATCCTTGGCTCTGACCTTCTTTTATATTAAAAACAAACCACTGAGGAATTTCATTTCTACATGAACCGTGCGCGCTGTAATGTTAGGGGAAATAATAATAATAACAATAATAATAGTAGTAGTAGTAGTAGTAGTAGTAGTAGTAGTAGTAATAATAATAATAATAATAATAATAATAATAAATGTAATTTTTTACAACTTTTAAAGAAATACCCATTCCCCTTTAATAGTTGTAACCATCTTGAACAAGGGCTCTTTGGGCTAAATTTTTCTCATCTTGTAAAAGATCATCAACAAAATACAACGAAATATATATCTTCGAGTAACAAACTAAACGTTCAGATTGGCCGGCGTCTAACTCGAGACAAGCATCTTTCAAGACTGGATTCTATAGGAGTATGTAGAATGAAGGTACCTTGATCCGAGATTCAGAGCTGTAAGTTACACTCCTAGGGACTGGCCAAAGCATCGAGAACCTCTTTAACATTACCGTCGTTTTATGCCTTATAAAGATAAAAGCATAAAAATGAAAAATAAAAACATACGATACAAGGTTTATAAAATGACAGGGTTGAAATACACAAAATGACACTGATATTATATACAATTTAAAAAGTGAACTAGGTCAGCAGTAAATCACCAGGAAGATTACAATCCACCGAACCTGGAGAAAAGTTCCCATGATTATCCAGCCGAAACCAACAGTTCTCGCATGGTTTACTTCTGCCACTGTTTCTCTCCTGCCACGGGCAGGCTTTGAGATTCTTGACCTTGCCTCATATTCAGGCCAGAGGCCGAGCCCTGGGACCTATGAGGTTATTCAGCGCTGGAACGGAAACTGAGAGTAAAAAGTTGTGACAGGAGGAAAACCTCGCAGTTGCACTCTGAAACAATTCTTTGGAGGGGATTGGAGAGAATATGAACGGAGGTGCAGTTATAGGAATGAAAGGGGCTGCAGCTAGGGCCGAAGGGACGCCACAAAGAACCTTAAGTACGGGAGGTTATATTTGGCTTAATTTCTACTCTTTTTATCATCAGAATTACATATTTACTATTTTTATCAGTAGGATTACACAATCAGTTATGTACCGATTTTTGCCCAAATCTGACCAAAGGTGGGCCTTCTGTCTGTCGCCAGGTGAACGGGTTTTGGGAGAGATCCTGATCTGGATAAGGGAACTGTGAGGGTTGGCGTTTGGGTTGCTCAGCCTTGGCGGTGGTTTGAGGTCATCGATATATCTAGTTGAAGAGTTTTCATAAGGACATAAATAGTCTAATATTCCTTCATCATGACTGAACAATTGATTAATGTTATGCAGTGTTGCAGAATAGCTTTTTATGTTCTTTCTTTATCTTTTTTTATTAATACCGAGGTTAATGAGGCGGGCAACCAATTGTGCCCTTACCTAGCCCAGACCCGAATTAAACAAGAACAAGTAAAAAATACGCCGAAGTTTCTTCAGCGCAATAGTTTTATGTACAGCCGCTACAGCGTATAATCAAGGCCACCGAAAATAGATCTATCTTTCGGTGGTCTAGGTATAATGCTGTATGAGCAGCGGCCCATCAAACTTCAACCACGGACCAGTGGTGGCCTATCCTAATATCGCTGCCAGAAGCACGATCATGGCAAACTTTAACCTGAAATAAAATAAAAACTACCACGGCTAAAAGGCTGCAATTTTGTATGTTTGATGATTGGAGGGTGGATGATCAACATACCAATTTGCAGCCCTCTAGCCTCAATAGTTTTTAAGATCTGGGGGCGGACAGAAAAAAAGTGAAAAGTGCGGACGGACGGACAAAGCCGGCAGGTTAATTTTCTTTTCAGAAATCTAAAAAGGGAAAGGATGGGAGGGGGTGAACGAAGATAGCAGAGATCTTACTGAAGGGTGAGAGATTAGAAGAGGTGGGCAAAACTGAAAAATATATAATTGCAAGAAATTTGATTTTTCAATACAGTCTCCCAATGATGGTAGATTTGCGTATAAAGCGTCAAACTTCGCAAATTGTTTGCGTCAAAATTCCATATATTTACCTGCACTCATTATGTACAGCCATTTGCACTAGGAATAGTTTAAGGGAGTTAACCGAAGGAATAAGAGGAAGGTTTTTCAATCACCTGGAATGGAGGAGATTTTGAAAGAATGGAAAACATAAGAAGGAAGAAAATACCGAAGTCTTTCACTGGATGGAAAGAAACGATGAAGGTAAGATATTGTGATATGCATCAAACATATATGATACAGAAAAATTATAATATATTAATGACAAAATTAATATATATATATATATATATATATATATATATATATATACACATATATACATCTATCTATCTATCTATCTACCTACATTAATCCATAAATAATAAAACATTTATACAGATAAACAATCAGAGAGAATCATCAGCGGGACTCCCTCGTTATCAGTATCACTAGTAATGATAATCATAATAATGGCAACAGCCAACTTAACACAAAATATAAACAGAAAGAAAAATGCATGGAATTTTCCCAGTCAATAATAAGAGAGAGAGAGAGAGAGAGAGAGAGAGAGAGAGAGAGAGAGAGAGAGAGGTATATATTATATATTAAATATATATATATATATATATATATATATATATATATATATATATATATCAATACATATATATATATATATATATATATATATATATATATATATATATATATATATATATATATATATATATATATATATAGAGAGAGAGAGAGAGAGAGAGAGAGAGAGAAAGCATGTACACGCGAAATTCCTCCCGCTAGCAACGAGCGCATCCTCGCAATAAAGAAAAAAAAAGTGAATAAAAGACCCTATTTAAAGCACAACCACCGCGATGCGAGACACTTGACAGATGCTTGTGAATGAGTGCCAGACTTCGAGAGTGTCGCGGGAGGAGGCGCTGCCGTCGCTGTGAGACCTCGGAATTAACGACCGTTCAACAGGGCTTTTGGGGTGCCGCTGACGTGCGACAGAAATCAACAACTGTGGCGTGTATATATGTGAACACATGCATATATTTACACACATATGTATGCATATATATACATAAACCTATATATAAATATATGTGTTTGTATGTATATATTATATTTATATATTCAAATTAGTCGTATTAGATTTCAATAAGACAGGATGGTTTAGATGCCAGATTCTTTACTTTACACTGTACTACTATCAAAGAATTTGGAATCTAAACCATCCCGTCTTACTGAAGCCTAATACGAGTATACCGTGTGTGTGTATATGTATATATATATATATATATATATATATATATATATATATATATATATATATATACATACATATATATATATACTTATATATATACACAAGGATGTTAAATGTCAGCAGTCAAGGTTCTTAAAATCTAAGACGCTTCTCTAACACAAGTAATAATGTAAATGTTTATGTTGAAAAGAAATAGACATCTTCATCGGGCCAGAGTAAATAAGACAATATGTTATTATTATTATTATTATTATTATTATTATTATTATTATTAATTATTATTATTATTATTATTATTATTATTATCGACAGAGCTGAAACCTTCCCATCAATAGGATGGGATACGTTAGCATAGCATCCCGTCAATCCTATCCCAGCCTTGTGATCGGGAGTTTGCAGCTTTATCGATAATAATAATAATAATAATAATAATAATAATAACTAATTTGATGATAGGATAAGATAATCCATCCGACAAATCCCTCTCGATCATCATAAAGACAGCACAGACTCACACCTGGGCGTGAGATGACGGATGCTGTGTGATCTCAAGGTGTGGCATCATGAATAAAAGGGAGAGGAATTCGCTGTCACGGTGATGAATGCTGGTTGAACGGAGACAGACCTGTCTCCCGTCATACCTCCTGTCTCCCGTCTGATGAGAAGGAAGGCGCTGTCTTGGGAGACGGTATATTATAGCCCTAGAGAATCTGTTAGTTTAGTCTCTGTGACGGTAAATTATGGTCTTAGAGGGCTCCTGTCTCCTGTCAGACCTCCCGTCTCCCGTCTGATGAGAAGGAAAGAGCTGTCTTGGGAGACGATATATTATCTAAGTCCCTGTGAGAGAATCTGTCAGGGCTCCTGTCTAGTCTTTGATGAGCTGTCTTGGGAGACGGTATATCATAACCCTAGAGAATCTGTCAGTCTAGTCTTTGTGACGGCACATACAGTCTTAGAGGACTTTCTAGTGTCTGTCTTGAAACGTGGTATAAGCTATGAGGTCTATAAAATCTGTCTGTTTCTATCTTAGGAAACGGTACGGTATACGACCTTCTGGAAGATCTGTATGTCTTGGAGACAAAGTATGGGGCCTGAGAGACATGTCAGTCTCCCGTCTATTGAGCTGGTAAGCTACAGGGACTATTGGAACTGCCTGTCCTATCTTAGGAGACGGTCAGCTGTAACGCCTGGAGAATCTGTCTGTCTCTGTCCTAACAGACTACAGCCTTTGGGGTTGAAGGATCTGTTTTAAAGGACGGTAACATATGGGGCATGGTGGATCTGTCTATAACAGTAGTCTATGGTATTTTATAGAAGTCTGAATTTTCTTGGAAGACAGTAACTTTGGGTCTGTTAGTGTCCCCTGTCTCCCTAGAAAACGGCAATCTTTTTTTTTGACAGGATCTGTCACTTGCTTGATGCCTGTAATTCCTCTCGTTGCCTTCTCAAGACAGGATATTATCGCGTTCATCAGACACCTTGTCTCTGTCTCAACAGACAGCAATTAAAGCTTCTGTAGGAACTCCCGTCTTTCTAAAGAGCAACAATCCAGCACCATCCATCTCCCCGTCTTTAGAGACAGTAGGACAAGGGGTCTCATAGCTCCCCGTCTCCTGTCTAAAGATACTGCATCCTGTGGTGCTCCCAGTCTCCTGTCCAAAGACACGGTGTCCTGCGGTGCTTTAATAATATCTCGTTTCCTCAAACTTCGGTCCCACAAGGCGCCTGGTCCACTTGAAAACAGTCTGAAAAACATCCTTTTTAATCAAGCGTTTGGCGTGACGTCAGGTCAGGCTGTGCATACAAGAGCTTCTCCTGGGGGAGGGCGAGGGGGTGTATACCCTGGGGGAATAGGTGTAGGACATGCGTCATGGACGTCTGACGGCGACGTCACTTCCCTTGTGGGCTAATAGAGTAGAGAGGTCCTGTGCCGTCGGTTGGATGAGGAGTTTGGGGGAGGGGGGGGTGTCCTTTATGTCCATTCGTAGCAGTCGCCATTGTTTGCGAGCGTCCTGCAATCCTTCAACTTATCTCGACTTTGCAACATGTCGCGGTGATGTAATGTCTCTCTGTAATGAAATCCTTTTCATGGTATTTTGTTAATGTTTTTCTAATAACTGTTCTCTTCTTTCTGTATTTCCCATTACCTTCTGTTGCCTCTTTCGAATGAACACCATATTCTTTGGAAGCTTGAATTTCAAGTCAATGGGCCCCTGTGGGCTTGTTTCATGTGAATAGGGTTCATCTTCTGAATAATAATAATAATAATAATAATAATAATAATAATAATAATAATAATAATAATAATAATTAAATTTGAACGACGGTTTCTGAATGATTATCAACTGTTTCAATAAATTGATTAATTTCCTAATGAATAACTTGCAACCGTTTCGAGGGTCCTAGTTTATCGGTATTCTTCGAAACAATTTTGAGTCTCTAAAGAATTCTGACTAAAATCCCTAAACAAGTAGAGTGTTCTGTAATACATTCCATTGCATTTCATTCAACTTGATCGTACTTTACCGTTGCTGTCCGAATCATTTTTAGATACTTCAAAAAATTTATGAGTAAAAATCATTCAGCAAGACTCTAAAATTATTTCCTTAGCATTTCACTCACTGGAAACGAATTCACGCGAAGTTGTCCGAAACATTACGAAAAACGCGTCGAAACTATTCCGAACGATTTCAGACTATTGCATAACACCACGGCGCTTGGAGTCTATAGAAGTACATGACATCTCTTCGTTCTCAGAATAGTTTTTAACTGCAAAGGTGCAGGAAACTCCACATAATTTACCATAAACGGAATGATAATAAGCTATTTAGAAATATGACATAACTAAATATAACGGCCCCTCTCAAGCTGAGGTGGACGGAGAGGGGACGGGGTGGGGGTGGGGGGGGAGGAGGGGGGAGGAGGAGGAGGGGGTGTTGGAGGACTGGGAGGGGAGAGGGAAGGTAGAAGTGGTCCACAGACAGTATCTTGAATTTATGCACTTCTTCAATTTAGTTCTTTTATATAATTTTACTAATAAAGATATCACCAAAGGTTTTAATCTGGTCGAAGGGAAGAATACATCGTATAATCTATATATATATAATAACTATGTGTCTGTAATAAATAAGTGAAATAAATATCAGGTGTGAGACGCACACAGTTGAGAGAGTGAAGAGGAACAAACATATGAAAGCCTTGCATCATTCTCGAGTCCCTCCTACCTCGTGTGGCGTTAATTACGGCCGGGCGTCAGCGCAACCGCAAGGGCACACACGCAATCATGCAAGCACGCGCTCCTACAAATGCACGCACATACACACACACACATATATATATATATATATATATATATATATATATATATATATATATATATATATATATATATATATATATATATATATGTATATATATTACATAATGATAATAATGCAAATTAAAAGGTTATACAATTTAAACTATTAGTTAACAATATTTTAGTGTTTTATATATGAAAGAAAACGTAACAGCTAAAGAAACTCTTCCTCGCATTTAAAAAACCACCTTGACCATGGAAACTATCATAGAAGTTACAGCACTAAATCATATTCTGTCTTGAGTCGTATACTGAATGACGTGTTGACAGCTCCTAAATCCTTATATTTTTGCACACAGAAATGCAGTTGCAAGCCATATAGAAAAAAACCTTACTGTTTCTGTAATTTTGAGAGAGAGAGAGAGAGAGAGAGAGAGAGAGAGAGAGAGAGAGAGAGAGAGAGAGAGTTTAATAAACAAACGATTGTCTCCCACATGATATGGCATTACAGTGCAGTTTGCCAATTATTTCTTGGCGTCATTTATCAGCTTGGGAGGCCTTCGGGACGGGTATCCAGATGCTTATCATAAACCGCGGCCTGACAAAAAGGAATGGAATAGGACACGAGAACAGGAGTGGAACATGAGGTTAGGAATGTACCCAACTCTTTTCGAGTCGAGAGAGAGAGAGAGAGAGAGAGAGAGAGAGAGAGAGAGAGAGAGAGAGAGAGAGAGAGAGGAAATAAGGATGGAGCCAATTCCCCAAAGGCAATGGAAAAGTTGCCTGATGAGTCCTCATTGTACATAAAAAAAAGGGTGCATAATAAGGTAATGGTTATATTCATAAAGCGAGGAAATGCCTTCAGGCAAAGTGATTCCTGTGTAATGTGGAGCCAACCCCGACCACTTTCTTTCCTTCTCTCTTTCTTTATTTTTTTCTTTCTTTAAATCTTCAGTTGAAAACCCATGCTGAGAGAGTCAACAGACAACAAACCCAAGAGGACTCCAGAGGGAAATCCGTCTGCAGAGACAAGTTATAGGAATATATGATAAATAAATAAAGATAAGGGAATGGAATTTATGTAGGATTTCGGCCAAAGGCCAAGCGCTGGGACCTATGAGGTCTTTCGGCGCTGAAAGGGAAATTGAGAGTATTTGAAAGGTGTAACAGGAGGAAAACCTCAAAGTAGTTGCACTATGAAACAATTATTAGGAGAGGATGGATAGCAAGATGGAAGAAAGAGAATATGAATGGAGGTACAGTAAAAGGAACGAAAGGGGTTGCAGGTAGGGGCCGAAGGGACGCTGCAAAGAACCTCAAGTAATGCCTACAGTGCACCGCGTGAGGTGCACTGGGGCCTCTACCCCCCCGACGAGAAACATACGGGAACATAAACAAAACCGGTACACCTGAAATTCAGGAGACGTCATCTTGCGTCGCAACCTGTGGTCACCGTTGCAGGAATATGTTTTTCGATATAAAACTATAAATCATTTAGATTGTAAGGAAAAAATGATTTAGAATAAAATCTTGAATCTCAAACAACAACTCACTCAGCTGGATAATTCATTTAATAAAAAAAAAAAATGTTTCATAAGATGACTGAATCATTAAATTTCAAATGATATAGGAAAACTGGAGCATGATAAGAGTTCAGGAGATAGATATTGGTAGACAGAAACCCAGTCATTAAAACGAAATATAAGAAATGCAGCTTTAAAATTGTGAAATTTCAAATATAAGAAATGAACCATTACAATTAAGAAATTTCAAATATGAGAAGTGCAGCATTAAAATTGTGAAATTTCAAATACGAGAAATGCAGCATTAAAATTGTGAAATTTCAAATATAAGAAATGCAGCATTAAGTTGTGAAATTTCAAATATAAGAAATGCAGCATTAAGTTGTGAAATTTCAAATATAAGAAATGCAGCATTAAAATTGTGAAATTTCAAATATGAGAAATGCAGCATTAAAATTTTAAATTTCAAAATATACGGAATGCAGCATTAAAATTGTGAAATTTCAAATAAGAGAAATGCAGCATTAAAATTGTGAAATTTCAAATATAAGAAATGCAGCATTAAAATTTAAATTTGAAATTTAAAGTAAAATTGTGAAATTTCAAATAAGAGAAATGCAGCATTAAAATTGTGAAATTTCAAATAAAAGAAATACAGCATTAAAAGTATTGAATGCATTAAAATTGTGAATTTCAAATAAGAGAAAGCAGTGAAATTTCAAATATAAGAAATAAATCATTTCGAAATACAGCATTAGAATTGTGAAATTTCAAAGTCCGAAATCATTTCGACAAGAGAAATTAAAAACAGATTCTCATGTTACGACTTTTTAATATATTGCTATTATTTCCGGCAGCAACGTTCCGGAGAGCCATTTTTTTTTCTTATAAAAGAATTCGGCCGAATTAACTAATACACGAGTTTACAGACATACGGAAGGAATTCTATTTGAAGAGAGGGAATTCACAAGCACAGTATATAGCCAATTCTGCGAGTCAATAAAAATAAAACATACAGTAGGAATTCTATTGGAGGTAAGAATAAATCCGCACTTAAAGAGGATACAAAGGAAGGTTACTGAGAGGGAATTCACACACACACAGTATATAACCAATTCTTCGAGTCAATAAAAATAAACATACTGTCGTCTCCACTTGAATGCATTGCTCAATGACTTCAAACTATGAACATCTTATGAATGGTTTTACCCCGGTGGGGTTGAGAATGGTCTCGTGGGGTCCATTCCGTTTTGATGTAAACATTTTTGCCTGAGCGATGAAAACTCACTTCGTGTTTTTACCTCCCTTCTTCACTTCTTCTCTCAGCCCCATAGCTGCGTTCCACAACGATGGACTACTAACTAGGTACATAATTTAAAGCTCAGATCAACGTGCCCAATAATGCCTCCTTATCTGGTTCGAAAGTCTTACACGGGTCCATCGGACTGTGAGCCGAGCACGCCTCCTTCCCGCTGTGCCACGAGAGAGAGAGAGAGAGAGAGAGAGAGAGAGAGAGAGAGAGAGAGAGAGGGGGCGCTCATTAAAGGCATTTCCTATGTTTATAAATGGATGGGCACTGCCTCTTCTCCTGCATTTCCTGAATCTCATTACTGAAAGAGGATCATTGGCGGAAAATCATCGTCATTTATACTAGATCTGAATCATCGTACGTGAGCGGGTGATGGGATGAATTAAGGCTTGTGTCTGTATTACAGACGATGAAGTCTAAGATAATCTAGCCTTTATCTCTCCTGTATCTTCTGGCTTATCAGAAGAAATGATCATAATTCACTTTCATGGTGAACGTTTTAATACATCTGTTCTTAAAATCTAAAGTACCATTCTTCACACATACTCCCTAATTTGGAAATGAAACAGAACTGATATCAATACTCACATGCATGAGAGAGAGAGAGAGAGAGAGAGAGAGAGAGAGAGAGAGAGAGAGAGAGAGAGAGAGAGAGAGAAAACCGTTTATTTCGATTGTGGGGTCAGTCCTGAAAACCCAGTCCCCGGGGTTGAAGCACCAATGAAAATAGTTGGGTTTCCCTTGTTCATTTTAGTTATATGACCCCACACAGGCGTTTCAAGCTTAAGATTACAGCATGACGACATTCAAATTGGTATTTTCCCCGTGTGTAACATTAATAGTTTAAGGGATTTAGACTTCAATTATAGGGGCCAGTTTTCCTCACCAAAGTTAGATATGCGGAAAGGCGGCATACAATGGTTACAGGGTTTTGGGAAGGGACGTAACGTCCCTAGTACTGGCACTTCCTGTCTCGAACCTGTAATTTTTTTTTACTAATACATTTAATAATATGCGTTAACAGTTTTTTTTTATTATTTAGGGTAAGTTCTTATAGTTTCATATATGTGATTTTTGACGTAATGACATTACCTATTGCGTTTTTGTAATATATATATATATATATATATATATATATATATATATATATATATATATATATATATATATACATACCGGTATACATATACAGTATTTATATATATACATATATATAAATAATCAACACACAATCACATGTGGAACAGAAATGAATTTCCGACTCACATCAGGATCGAACCCAGGTCATTCAACTGAAAGACAAGGCCGCTATACCAACCATGTCATACAAGTCATAAAAGGAAAAAGAAGTTGGAACCTAAGTACCACTGTACCAAAGGCTTTATACATACATATATATAACATACATA
>NC_089794.1:32888197-32910697 GCF_040412425.1 Macrobrachium rosenbergii | reverse complement strand
AGACGTAATACATGCATATAATAATAATAATAATAATAATAATAATAATAATAATAATAATAATAATAATAGAATGACTCCCTTCTCTCTTTGGCTAAGAGGTTAATGATCTCACCCGTGAAAGATCCCACGGGGGGGGGGGTGATTGATTTTTGCCTCTTGACCAGCACAACACATGGTGCCCTTGTTGTCCTAATCGGTGATTTGTATTCTTGTCAGGCTAGCAGCCTCATCCCAAAATTTCAGTCTTTTCATGTTGATATCTGAACAACTCAAGATTTGATAACAGTATCAACCTTAAAAATCATTATAATAATAAAAAATACAAATATGGAAATCATAATTTCTTTGATGATAATAACTGAGTTCTGTTGTTCTGTCGTTAATAACTGTTATTGTTACTTTCCATTCCACTGTTAATAATGACATAACAATGGCGCAAATTTCAGAAAAGTACAGTATGAGAAATCATGAAATCTCAAAATTTATATTTAATAAAATGAACATTTCTGAGATTTGCTAACGTACAACGTTTAAAATATATACATACACATATATAGATGTATATACTGTATATAAAATATATTATAAATATGTATATAATATACAATATATATATATATATATATATATATATATATATATATATATATATATATATATATATATATATATATATATATATATATATATATATATATATATATATATATATATATATATATATATATATATATATATATATATATATATATATATATATATCTTTCCTAAGTTATTAACCCGCCTATTTTATGGATACGCCGGGTAGTATCTACTCGTTCAAACTCCCAAAAACTAAACGCAACAAAGAGTAAAGTAATTGTCTTGCTCAGTAAACCGAAGCAGCAGCGCAGATGCATCTGTGAATCATAATTCTTGGGATTTATTTTGCCGTAAATAATGATCGTGTATGTTTCTTTATGACAGTTCGTTATGCAACAATAATAATAATAATGATAATACTAATGAGAAGAAATATTAATAATAATAATGAGAGCAGAAACAATAATAATAATAATAATAATAATAAAAAAAATAATAATAATAATAATAACAATGAGAGCAGAAATATAATAATAATAATAATAATAATAATAATAATAATAATAATAATAATAATATTGAGAGCAGAAATAATAATAATAATAATAATAATAATAATAATAATAATAATAATAATGAGAGCAGAAATGAGTAATAATTAGAAAATCACATGTGAAGGAAAGTGGCTGTTGGAAACAGTTTAGTAGAATATTGAGGAAAAATAAAATGAAGTAAATAGGTTTAACAAGTATAAGACATAAAATAAAAAGAATGTTTCTGAAAAGTCGTAAAGGAAATAAGTAAAAAATGCGCCGAAGAAACAATCGAGTGCTCTGTACAGCCGCTACAGCGTATAATCAAGGCCACCGAAAATAGATTATCTTTCGGTGGTCTCGGTATAATGCTGTGAGCCGCGGCCCATGAAACTTTAACCAAGCCCGGTGGTGGCCTATCCTATATCGATGCCAGAAGCACGATTATGGCTAACTTTAACCTTCAATAAAATAAAAACTACTTAGGCCAGAGGGCTGAAATTTGGTATGTTTGATGATTGGAGGGTGGATGATCAACATACCAATTTGCAGCCCTCTAGCCTCAGTAGTTTTTAAGATCTGAGGGCGGGCAATAAAAGTGCGGACGGACAGACAAATCCGGCACAATAGTTTTCTTTTACAGAAAACTAAAAACGTGAAAATAAAAGAAAACTGAAAGCCAACAAGGGTAGAGTTGGGAACTTTTAATAAAAATAACGCATTGAAAAAAATATAAATGATTACAAGAAAAAATTGAAATATTTAAAGAACAAAAAACAACAACGAAATATAAAATCAGAGTACTGAAAAACAGAGCTAAAAAATATTTATGAAATTTACGCAGAACTGTAAACATCACTGAAAAAACTTGAACAAGTCAAAACAGGGTAATAAACTTTGAGCAAAATGGCAATAGCTTTGTAAATAATTGAACGAAAAACATAAAAGCCAAGAAGCTTCGTTAGAGACTGAGTGACTGCACCCATTATGTAAAAAAAAATTAAATAAATAAACAAGAAATTCAATATGGTAGAAGACACTCGAGGCTTAAGAGAGAGATTCGCCGTTGTGTAAAGTAGGGAGGAGGGAGAGGAGCGAGGAGGGGGGAGGAGGAAGGGAGGAGGGAGGAGGAAGGGAGGAGGGAGGAGGGAGGAGGAGGGAGGGGGGGGAGGAGTATGGTCATCATTTACTGTGGACTTTGAGGCGCACTAATGTACACAACAATAATTCTATTTTTTTATTAGCTTTCATACATTTTCTTTGCTCCTTTCCAACCAAGCTGTCCAACTTCTTGGACATTTTTACCCCCAAACCCTACGAGCGAACATTTATATTGAATACCATGTAAAAGGTTTTCACTGGACTCTCTAAACACATTTACAACATACGTAAAGGAATGAGTAAAAACACTTCTTAAAAAAAAAAATTAAATAAAGGCTACAGTCATAGAGAACCATGCCACTGGACTGATGAGACTTTTAAAGATAAGTATGTTTTCCCTGAACACTAAGGGGCATTGGGATATCATTTTCTCTGATGCTTTCTCGTTGGTTCAGAATAGCAGAGGGCAAGGACAATGAAGTGTTGGATATAATTTCATACGTGCTGGAGTGTGTGCATGTATGTATGTCTGTATGTGTGTATATATATATATATATATATATATATATATATATATATATATATATATATATATATATATATATATATATATATATATATATATATATATATATATATATATATATATATATATATATATATATATATATATATATATATATATATATATATATATATATATATATATATATATGCATGTTTGTACATTTATGTAATTGTAATAACCACAATGACCTCTTAACTCCTTGAATTCTTCACGCTTTTTGGATAGTTTGTCACTGAATCTCTGGCTTTGTAGTGACAAGCTCATTCAGAAAGTGTGACGAATTCGAGAGAAGTTAAAGTGCGTTGTGGTTATTATAGTATATATATATATATATATATATATATATATATATATATATATATATATATATATATATATATATATATATATATATATATATATATATATATATATATATATATATATATATATATATATATATATTTATGTACAATTGCGTCATTTAATGAAAACAATACAAACATACCACGTCCACTTCAATGGCAACAAACGACAGATAGCAAAAGGCCCCTTATCAATCACCATTTCAGCATTTCCTGTTTAAATCACACGCCACTCGCTCGCTTATCTACGAGCGGCGGGCAATCAAAGAGAAAGGAAATTGGGCGTAATAGGAAGAAAACACTCGAACGAAATATTTCCAGCAAGAGTAATCGGAACAGTGTTACTCTGTGCGATAAAGGAACTTAGTTCGGGAGTATGTCACGCCACATCCCCATCCCCCCCCCAGTTCCCTAGGATTTGTTGAGATATTACCGGTTTTTCGTTTTCTGTAAAAGAAAACTATTGTGCCGGTTTTGTCTGTCCGTCCGCACTTTTTCTGCCCGCCCTTAGATCTTAAAACTGCTGAGGCTAGGGGGCTGCAAATTCGTATGTAGATCATCCACCCTCCAATCATCAAACATACCAAATTGCAGCCCTCTAGCCTCAGTAGTTTTATTTTATTCAAAGTTAAAGTTAGCCATAATCGTGCTTCTGGCAACGATGTAGGATAGGCTACCACCGGGCCGTGGTTAAAATTTCATGGGCCGCGGCTCATGCAGCATTATACCGCGACCAACGAAAGATAGATCTGTCTTCGGTGGCCTTGATGGCCTTGATTATACACTGTACGGAAAACTCGATTACGCCGAAGAAAATTCGGTTAATTTTTTACTTGTTTATTTGGTGTTTACAAACAGACATGAACAGAAGTTTGGCATTCAAGCTAGCATCCACGTTCCGGATGCAAGAGGCTTCATTTTTTGAGCTCATACCACAAACTGGCGTCGCAACTCTGACGAACGTTTGAAAATAAACAACTGAAAGTGAACAGAATACGTATCAGGAGGTGTCACAAAACATAAGGTCACTGATCCGTGAAACACACTATTTCTAACAGTAGCAGTGAGTCACAGGGTGGCCTGAAACCCACCAGAGTAAAATAGGAGTCACATCTGTGACCACTGCCGGCGGAAAGACACTCCTTGATATAAGACAAATCTCCTCGTATTAACTGGAAAAAAATTGATAAGGTTTTTACCTTCAAATAAACGTGTAGTATTTATCATGCCTCAAAACTACATTGATAAACTGATAGATATGTTCGCCTTCACATTTCACTCTACGTTAGACGTGAATTTTTGGGTATATAGCAATTATCCTGTAACATCTTGTTAATAATTATGCTTACGGTCATACACACACATACACACATAGCGACAAACGCACACACACATATATATGTATATATAGATAGATAGATAGATAGATAGATAGATAGATAGGTAGATATAGATAGATTGACTGATAAACAGAGAAACAGATAGATGGACAGAACTGAAATGAATACAGGGACGATACAAAAATAATACGATAAATTGTTCACCCTAATTTTTCTCTCTATATATATATATATATATATATATATATATATATATATATATATATATATATATATATATATATATATTTATATATAATAATAGTCGTGAATCGTGGATATGTTATTAAGATAAATTAATTCACATACACCTAACAGAGAACAAAGACCTTACGATAGAACCAAGTGGAAATAGTAAAAATTACTAGACCATTGCATCTCTTCTTTGGAAATCCAACAAAAAGCGAAGAACAAAACAAGGCAAGTCCATTGTCCATTTTGCAAAAAAAAAAAAAGACAATGGTATCTTTTGATGACAAATAAAGAAAGAAGAAAAAAAACCCGCAAATGTACTTCATGTGTTGAACGACAACAGGATATGTCGTCATCGGTTTTCGTACAAACAATTACGGATCAAACTGAACGGAGCAAACACAGAAGACGGGAAACATACCGCCAAGTTTATCAGGTTTTATTCATTTGGGAAAATGTTGTTTTCAATCACTTTACCTAATTAATTAATATCATGAAATCCACCAGTCACTTTCATCTGAGTTGAATAAATGCGAAGACAGTTATTAGCTTAATCTCCTCGCGTTCATATGAGTTTTGGTTACAGTTATACAGAATAGAATATACAATCTAGGCCGAAGGCCAAGCGCTGGGACCTATGAGATCATTCAGCTCTGAAAGGAATATTGAGAGTAAAAGGTTACAAAGGTGTACCAGGAGAAAAACCTCGCAGTTGCACTATGAAGCAATTGTTAGAAGCGGACAGAAAGTAAGATGGAAGATAAACTATGAATGGAGGTACAGTAAAAGGAATGAAAGGGATTGCAGCTAGGGACCGAGGGACGCTGCAAAGAAACCTTGAGAAAAGCCTACAGTGCGCCGCGCATGAGGTGCGCTGACGGCACTAGCCCCGCCCCCTCCACCCCAACCCCCTCTACGGAAGGACTTTTGGTTACATTCTCCACTGAACATCTTGAAATCCGAAATGGGAAAGGTAAAAAGGAACTCTTCTGTCGTTGCGGTTCTCGAAACCGGGTTGAGAAGTGTCAAAGATATATTTATTTTAGAAGGGTCATGCCCACGGTCTTTCTAGACCCTTGGTATACGAAGCTTTAGACCTTGGGCATGCCCTCTATATATGCGCCTTCTATGGCAAAATCCCGAAACATTTTTCAATAACTTAGTAATTGAAACAAGACTAAGAACGTTACAGTGGTAATTAAAATATCTGCTCACATTTTCGAAAAATGGCCACTGATCTTTTATCAACAAGGCGACGGGAGGCCGGCCTTATAATGCCCTTATCTAGCCCAAACCAAATGTTAACAAGAAACAGGTGTCGGTAAATATGTTCATGGACGCATAATATAATTTTCCCCAAAATGCCTCCATGAATGAGGGATCAATGCAGTGCAAGATATGAAATATTTAAAAAAAAATTTAAAATTCAAGATTTCTACCAATGTTTCAACGTAAGAAAAGAAATTTTTTTCCTTTAAAGTAAAAATAAATTTCGAATTACACTAAGAGCACTAAATCGTGGATAAAACTGACCTACCTTGGTGCGCTAGAAGTTTGTAAAGATGTGCAGAGATATATCTGGAGTGACTGTATTTCTGGAGTAGCAACTGGAGACGCACCATTAACCCTCCCTCTTCTAAAAGAGTACAGTAATATTTGACACGGTCTTCAAGTACATGCTATCTCTGCATTACGCACAGAAACAACTCGCAGGAAGACCGCGTTTAATTCTCAGGACCATAAATAACTCTCTTTGTTAAATCAAACCGGATAAATCTCAGAACACTCTTACTCACTGCCTGTCCAAAGGATATATACATATATATATATATATATATATATATATATATATATATATATATATATATATATATATATATATATGTATATATATATATATATATATATATATATATATATATATATATACATACATACACATACGGAGTATATAATTTAGGCCAAAGACCAAGCACTGGGACCTATGAGGTCATTCAGAGCTGAAAGGGAAACAGAGTAGAAGGGCTTGAAAGGTGTAACAGGAGGAAAACCTCGCAGTTGCACTATGAAACAAGTGTTAGGAGATGGTGGATAGCAAGATGGAAGAGAGAATATGAATGGGAGTACAGTAAAAGGAATGAAAGGGTTTGCAGCTAGGAGCCGAAGGGACGCTGCAAAGAACCTTAAGTAATGACTACAGTGCATATACATGGATGATATGCATAGCAGCGGGTCACAGAGAAGTCAAAACTACAGTAAAGTAAACATGCTACGGAGTGATTTGAAGGTCATAAAAAAGACTTAACAATCGAATAAATAAATCATATACAAAAAACCAAGTGTGAATTCATACGAAATGCTGAATAAGCATAACACCAACAAACAAACGAACATGAGGATGCATAGTAATCTATCCCGTAAAAGGAAAAAAAAAGCCTTCAACACACGAACAGGCAACACCACCGGATGATTGACTAATTTGACCACCTGGCGTTACAACGAACGGACATGAATTTTATCTTCAATTGAGTGCGAATTTTTCCTTCCTCTATTCTTACTATCATTATTTAGAAGATGAACCCTATTCACATGGAACAAGCCCACAGAGGCCACTGACTTGAAATTCAAGCTTCCAAAGAATGTGGTGTTCACTGGAAAGAAGTAACAGAAGATACTGGGAAATATAGGAAGAGATCAGTTATCAAAAAGGAAAAATAAAACAAAAAATTAATTAAAATACATAAGAATATAAGTAAATTATTAAAATACACGGCGACTTGTTTTAAGGTGGTAATGCGTTGCATCTTCGCTTAAACTTTTGAGGTTCCAATCGCATGACATCCTCAGTGGGAGGCCGTTCCCCAGTCCAACGGTGTGAGGATTCAAGGACCTCTGGAGCTTAGAAGTTCGACAGAAAGGCACATTTACTGAATATTGGCGCTGCTGTTCAGCGAATCTGGTCGCTATCGGCAGGAGAAGATCAACAGATCTGGTCGCTCTTGGCAGATCAGCAAATCTGGTCGCTCTCTCCAGGAGATCAGCAAATCTGGTCGCTCTCGGCAGAAGATGAGCCAATCTTGTCGTTCTCGGCAGATCAGCCTATCTTGTCGCTTCCGGCAGAAGATCAGCCAATCTTGTCGCTCTCGGCATGAGAAGGTCAAGCAAATCTGGTCGCTCTCGGCAGAAGGTCCCGGCAGAAGATCAGCCAATCTGGTCGCTCTCGGCAGAAGAGGATCAAGGAATCAATCGTGCATGTGACAGATCTCTTTTGAAATACAACTTACAGAAACGGACACAAAACGACTAAGGAGAAAACGAATATCGGATTATTTTCGTCCTCTTCTTCTTCTTCGTCTTCCGCCCCAGCAGGAGGAAGCGGCCCTATTTAAACAGACCTAATTAATGTACCCACGCGGACCACACCCTCGTTTCGCTCGGCCCTTTCCCGTTCGGCTTAACGAGCATTTCCGACGCTGACGGAGGAGGCGGCGGCGGCAACCATTATAGCTGAAGGTCTTAAAAAAGGGATTTACGTCTTCGCCCGAATGATTTATACTGTGGGTTTTAATAGGGATGATCCATTCGCTCGAGTGATTTATTGGGATTTTTTTTTTTTTATTATCTCGTGAGGGACGTTTGGTTACGTAATGCATTGTAAGGGATTAAGGACTGTTTATCTTTCAATTGGGTGAAGTCTCGTAGGATGTTGTTGTTATTATTATTATTATTATTATTATTAGGGAGGGGGCCTTCTCTGAGAGCAGTAGCGTTGAAAATAATAGCTGCCGCAGAAACAGCAATTATTATTATTATTATTACTATTATTATTTCCGTTCTATCTTGCTACTAGAACGGGGAGGAATGTCTATGTTTTTATACATAAACGAGTAACAAAACTTCATATTCTTAATAAATTAATATTAGTATCAATATCAGTATAATGTAAAGTACTGAATTCTAGTAATTCACTAACACCAAGTCTAGATAACACCAAAAAACAAAACAAAATAGATTTCATTATTTTTTGCAAAACAAAGAAATCCGAAATTCAATTACATACGTATTCATATTTATTCAGTTGCATGAAACATTATCTGAGATCATGAATATTTCTTTTCAGGCCGCGTGAACGCCATCTAGTGGCATTTTTGACAGCGTGACGTCACGAGATACCGGAAAACTCGTCCACGTCACAGCGCCATTTTACCAATGATATGATTACCCGCACACTGGCCTTATATGCAATACAATCACTAACAATGATCTCGTACAATGCATACAATCAAACTGAGCGATGCAGAATGAACTCACACAATTCAAAGCATCATAACTAAACTTATGCATGATGGCATGCAATCCAGACACACTGCTTTGCAGTCCTTTCGGGCCCGGCTACTTTGCTTTCCGCCTTTTAATTTTAATTTTGCTTAGCTATCCAACTTCTTTAACGTTATCTTTCTACGATTTTCATCCCTCATTTAGGAAGAAATCCTTATATTATTATTATTCAGAAGATGAACCCTATTCATGTAGAACAAGCCCCCTGGGGCCATTGACTCGAAATTCAACCTTCCAAAGAATATGGTGCTCATTAGGAAGTAATAGAAGGTAAAGAGAAATACAGAAAGAAGATATCTCACTCATTAAAAAGAAAAAAAAATTAATAAAGATAAAAACGTAATAAAATGCAAGGAGAATAGCATCAGGCTTATAATGCATGTCTTAAAATATGATCTCGTTAACCTAGTTTATATATAAATTGACCTCATATACTTCATAAGCTTTAAATAACCTCATACACCGCGCATACACAAACGCCACTGAGCATACGCTTACAATGACCTCATACAGCGCAATAAACACACGCATCACTGACCTTATAAAAAGCTTATACACTCACCACAGCCCGAGGGATAAGTTGGTCACCTCATTCACCCACTCAACAGCAATAAATAGGATTAATGTAAGTCGATTTGGTCTCATTCGCGCGTAATTTTGGTTCGGAATGCTGGCGAGGCAGCCACTTTGAGATATCTGCGGGCGAATGTGTTGTATAGTCTGTCAGTAGACTTGCAGAAAGAATTTCTGCAAACAAGCATTTCCTGTACATTTAGTTTCGTTGGGTTTGGAGATGTGGTTAAAAAAAAAATTTTTTTTTTTTTGCTCGGCTCCTATAAGTAATATTTTTCCTAACCATATAAACAAACAGTAATACGGATAGAAGTTTTTTTTTTTTTTGATCGGGGTTCAATTACCTACTGTATGTCTCTCACCGTCCGCCGTGCCTATGTCTCTCACCGGCCGCCCTGCCCATCAACCGCCCCCCACCTCCCCCAACCTCCCACCCTTCTCTTCTATCTTCTCTTTACAGATCTTGTTTGGATTATGGAATTGGACTAACCGTGCAGTCAGCCTCCTTCCCGACGATAAGCCAGACACGGCTCTTTATAAAGCCAGACACGGCTCTTTATAATCTCTGAGATGGTTTCCACAGCATCAAATCTTCGCATTTTTACGAAAGGGTCACTAATCATCGAGAAAGGGTCACCTTATTCAGTTTTCAGGTAATTTGCTAACAGAATGACAGGTGAAAGCGCTGCATACTTCATGCACAGCTGGCATAAGCAATAAATTCTACCCTAGGTTGTAATACAAGAGAAATTGATTTTACCACACTCAGCAACACGTTTTCAAGTGACAATAAAACACACCTTCGACAGGACAAACATACGAGAACGACAAGAATGCAGCCGCCCTTATCGCATTGAGGGCATGCCAGATATACTTTAGGTACGTTGAAGATATATTTATTTGGGTTTGAGGAGAAAATACCAATTAACACAGCGAAAATCTCTCAGATACTTGATTGCAACAAATAGAGTAAGATATTTCCTAAACACAGCATTTAATACTTGTAAATGGTGGAGCATTGCAGCTGCAGCTTCAAAACAAACGCGGAATAATAGAACGCAACTGCTTCAGTGTAAACAATCGGGCTCACTCCACTGTACATCTTGCGCAAAGAGCAGACAACAGAACTTTCGTAGACATTCTAACTCTAAATCCTGCTCACAGACGCCAACGACTCTTGTGTAAACAATCAGGCTGTATCTATTTTGACAGACCAATTTGGAATGTCCTTCCACAACATCTCGGCTTCTAACAGCACTGAATGAGACTGTGTATTCTCGACGGCGGTATTGTAGTTATTCTACACTTGCCTGTATCACTTCAGCTGTTCTATCGTTTTGCCCTCGCCAGTATCCACGACATTACTCTCTGAATCTGCCATTCAAAGTGTTTAATTCACAATGCTATTTCTGACTTCACCAGATACACCCATTCAGCGCTATTCTAGGAATCTTTCCCGACGGTAGTAATACACTATTCTGTATCTCTGACTTTCACGGGTACACTGCTCTAGGACTCTATTCTCACTAGTACAGTACATACGACTTTATTGAGTTAAAAAGTTAAGTAAATCTTAGTTTAACCAGACCACTGAGCTAATTAACAGCTCTCCTAGGGCTGGCCCGAAGGATTAGATTCATTTTACGTGGCTAAGAACCAACTGGTTACCTAGCAAAGGATTGTGGAATCCGAACCACATTATGACAAGAAATGAATTTCTGTTATCAGAAATAAATTACTCTAATCCTTCATTGGCCGGCCGGAGAGTCGAACGCTGGGCCAACAGCGTGCTAGCCGAGAGCTCTACCCACACCTTCAATGAAGACCTTACTTTGAGTGATTCTGATGACCTCGCCTGAACACTATACAATATTTTTTTTTTTATATTTTGAGTTCATTGAAAAATAAATGCAATTATCAAATCATAGAGCTCCAAATAATATAGCAAAATAAGGTAAAATTCTCCACGCTAAATTACAAGTTTATTTATGAGGCAGATTATTGTAATCAATATTGCTAACGTTATTAATATTATTAAAACCATTTTATTAAAATCATTATTATGCAGAACGTGCACACATGCAACTGCATGAAAAGGATAACTGTCCCCCTCTCGTTACAGTAATGGCGGTAGAGGAGACTGTGAATCATAGTTGACATAATGTTACTTAGTGTATCAAGGTAATTAACTTTTTTCCTAACTTCCGCAGAATAAAATACTCTTATGTAAAAAAGGGTAATGGAGTAAAGATACAAGATATAAAGTCACATAAAAAATTAAAAATAAAAATGAAACCAATAAACCAACATGTATAAAACTATATACACACCAAGTCAGATAAATTAAGGCAAGGCAGCATGCAATTTTATAATAGTTGATCTCTTAAAGTTAAAACACTGTCATATACTTTATATAAAATGAGAATTTTCCTTGTATTTTAAACATGTCACCACTGGGAGGCGAAAGTTAAGTACTATGGAGTTACAGCCAGGAAGACATTTTTATCGTTGTTTCCGCAGTTCAAGTTGGCCTTGTGCCGTCACAGGCTCTTCTTCCATGGGCAGCCCTTTAGGCACAAAATTAGGGTAAGGAAAAAAAAAAAAAAAAACTGTAGACATAGCGTGTGCGATATTGCGCCACTTCTACAGAAAATTGATGCTGGCGCCCTACAAAACGAGTAATAGGCACTAACAGCTTTCAAGGTCACTATGACTAAAACTTATCTTTTGTTGTAAACGAACTTAACATGGTTAAAATATAAACATGATTTTGTATGTCAATATGAGTCCTCAACGCTCATCCAACTTTAAGCTCATTTATAGAATATGGAAAGCCCAGTTTCTTTGCAAACTGTAAGAACACTGCGATTGCAATGATAAATGCTTTCACTAATATATTCAAATTTCTATGAAGGGACATGTACCATAGTATACGATAATAAAATTTACTGGTCAATTCAACAGGTCACCTTGGGTTTTAACAGGTGAATCGAACTTAGCTCTTATCGCAACCTTCCTGTTATTATTATTATTATTATTCAGAAGAAGAACCCTATTCATATGGAACAAGCCCACCATAGGGACCACTGACTTGAAATTCAAGCTTCCAAAGAATAAGGTGTTCATTAGGAAGTAAGAGAAGGTAAACGAAATACAGAAAGAAGAGATACAACTTATTAAATGGAAAAAATAAATTATTAAGTTAATAAACAGATAAAAATGTATTAAAATGCAAGGAGAATAATACTGGGGTAGTAATGTACTGCATCTTCGCTTGAACTTTTGCAGTTCCAATTACACGACATCCTCAGGGAACTTATAAAAATAAATATAGAGGAATGATAATCCATTTTCGTTTACCTCATTGTCACACCATTTAGAGTCAACGCCACTGACAACAACAAAGTCTGTATGTATGCTTCATTTGTCTTCCATATATATATATATATATATATATATATATATATATATATATATATATATATATATATATTATATATATATATAATATATATATATATGTTACTTACGCAATACATTTTCAAAACACCACTTTTTCTTATTAAACTTTGTTGTTCTATTATAATTTATTGCCTAGCGTTAAATATTTTATTTCTCAATTCAGCATATAGCTGTATCTTTTCCTTACATTTTTTTTATTCACTTTTGAGAGAGAGAGAGAGAGAGAGAGAGAGAGAGAGAGAGAGAGAGAGAGAGAGAGAGAGAGAGAGAGAGAGAGAGAGAATTATTTTTTGTTAACTTGACCCATTCTTCATTCGCAGTTTATTTACAAGCATAAAATCATAAAATTGTTCTGTTTACAAATATATAATCAATGTTACAGATAATTTATTCATACAAACAATGTTACAGATAATTTATTCATATAAACAATGTTACAAATAATTTATCTACATCCGGTAACTGGCCGCGATTCTTTTGTGAAATATCTTAGCATTCTAAGGGCAATTTCTTTAACCTGGGGATGAATAACGCTGCGCTGATTTGTTTATACGTTATCTGGAGGTGCCCGGAGGAATGAATGAGGTGTGTGACCTTCCTTGACCTCGGGTTACTTACTGACTTTGACCTTGAGAAGGTGTAGCAGGGGCTTTTGAAGTAAAGAGCATCAGTTATTAATATTCTTGGATTTTGAGACCAACAATGAATTCCTAGAGCATACATTGTAATGTGGGAAATTTTAGGGTGGGCAATGCCGCAAATCTGAGAAAACCTCCATACAGGCTGGGCAGTGATATAGACCGAAATTTCTAAAAGGACAGATTACATAAATCAGGTTCCTACTCTTCTGAAAACCTGACCAATCTGGTTTGTTGTGGTTTTGCTGCCCATCTGCTGCCCGCCCGTCGTGGGGCTATCCTGGGCGTGGCGTGGGTCGGGTACCTGGCTGTCCATCATTTCAAGGGATAGGCCTGGATAAAGCGCATTTATACCAATATATCTAGATTTGCACATATAAGAAAAGGATTTTATTTCATCTTCGCTGGCATTAATAAAAGTATTATTAGTATAATAATAATTATCATTTATTTGTGAATGCTTGGTTGAGGAGTATTTTTCATTATCTGTATAAAAAAATTTGTGAATGTAATAACTGATAACCGTAAGAGGTACTGAATACTAAGAGGAACTGAATACTATGATTAATCAAAAATAAAAATATACATCAATATACAAAAATGAATAATATATAATATAAATACATACACAATATATATAATATACATGTGTGTGTGTGGAAATGTAAAGGAGGCGGCCGCATGAAGATACCTCCTATTAATATAAATTTTTGGCTAAACAATATAGAAAAATGTGTATATAATAAAGTACATATATCGTTTTGTGAGATAATCTGAAAAATCTACAGAGATACAGAGATATTTACCGCCTTTTGTTTATTTTTACGTTCATCCACGAGGGGCTGGCACTATAAACATGGCGGAAATTTCGCGGGAAACAGTTTTTAGTTCCAACCCTTCGGGGATACAAATAAAATCATAAACAAAAGACGGAACATTTCTCAAATGATCTCATCTGTACTATATTATATCCTTCTTTTTCTACAATCTTCAGTGTTAAACTACATTAATAAACGATATATTCGTACATTTTCTATATATATATATATATATATATATATATATATATATATATATATATATATATATATATATATATATATATATATTTTTATTTATATATATATATAATATATATATATATATATATATATATATATATATATATATATATATATATTTTTTTATTTAGTATATTTATATATGTATATATATATATAAAGACAGACAACATTATATAATATTATATGATCAATACCAACGTGCGGTAATTAATTGTGGAACCTGACAAAACCAAGAGGTATCACTGGCTAATCAAGCTCAAAAGCATATGCTGGCATAAGGCCAGTTTTATGATAAAAAAAAAGATAATTTTTTAAAAAGGCATAAATTAGTTGGAAAATCTCACACTATGTAAAGTATGCTGATTATTTTCGTGTGTGTGTGTGAAGGAGAAAAACAGAGAACTGCTGTAAAGATTTATACTAAGTAGATATATAACAAAGACTAATCTGGAACATGGTCAACCAACATGCAAGGATGCACTCTAAGAAAAAATAACGGAGTCGCCTACGTAAAAGCCTTAATACCCCATTTTCTTTCAAGAATTAAATCATCTCCCAAAGAAAACGGATAAAATTGAAATCCCTAACTTGTGTAAACCAATTTTGTGAGACTAGTTTTTAGCTGCCGGACGAAACGTTGAATGTAACTGAATGTCTCTGGCTGCTTTTGATGGCCTGTTTCTAATGAAACATTTTGGTTCATTGGGTATCAAAGGTCTGATAGGCATAGGTATTCCTTCTAGAAAAATCCTGGCATTTTCTTGATTCGAGTGAATTTACATTACTTCTGATTTGCTCCACTGGTGTGTAACCAGTTTAGCAATAATATATTAATCCAAAACGCCTATAATTACCCGTTTTTATTACCGTAACATTTAAATGATTACAATAGCCAATGCTTGACTGTATCGTGGCTTCTGGTATAAACTGAGTTGGTTATACGGACAATGCACACGACTTGAATATGTGGCTTAGCCTTGCTTTGACTAAAACTTAATGATCCTAAGCAATGCCCACATAACCTACCAAACATTCTAATTACATCATTTTCCGCATTTCATCATTTTGCTTACTCTATGTGACCAAACCACCTCAAAATGCTGCGGTGTATCTTTTCAGCTACGCTAAATATTTTACATCTCTTGGTATTTTGCCACTTCTCACTCTATCAACCTTTCTTACTGACGATTCATCCTAACAACGTTTACTCTTTTCTCTCACGTGCATTCAATATGCAGAACTGAATTCCATAAATGAGTGTTAGCTCCCCAATCACTTGATGACTTCCAGTTTTTGTTTCTACAGAAGTTCCCATGCTCTTTCAATAATTTCTTATAGTAACCTCACTTACTTCGAGATACTTTTACAAATCAACCGCTTCCGTTCTTTTTTTATCCAGTCAGCTATTCAACAAAGCTTTTTCCTAACTGGGTTACTCCCACCAGTATTTACTTTTGACTGTCTCCACTTGGAAACACTTTCAGGATCTTTTATCAGTCTTCGCGCCTTCTCTTCACTGTCGCCAACTAACAACATCGTTTACAAACATTCACCACGCCTCACCACTCAAGACTCCTTTTCATTCCCCACAATACTAAGCCAACACCTGTGCTTACCATTAATTTGGCATATGAAACAGCCAAAGAGGTATACTACATCCTCGTCTTATACCCGCTTTTTTAACACAATACTAGTCCCTCTCTTATTTACATCCTCTGCCATAAGTTTCCTTTTAACTTAAAGAAATTTAAAACCCCTCAACAAATTATGGTTTACGCCCTTCATCCTTAACAGTCCCCTTATTACATCTCTATAAATTCTAACAATCAATACAAACTTTTTCTGGGCTTATCTGCTTCACAACATAAATCTGATAAAAACATATTCATCCTATTCTAAATCCGCACTGCTCTTCCCCTATCAGTTCCTCTGTCATCTGTCTTACGTCTCAAGCAAAACCTTATCATAGAGATTGCCAATATAATTACTTATGCCATTATAATTCTTACACTCCCCTCTACCATTTCCTGTCTTACACAACGAAAAAAAAAAAATCCTCTCACCCATTCCTCTGAAACTTTTCCCCT
Organism: Macrobrachium rosenbergii; assembly: GCF_040412425.1. Taxonomy (NCBI): domain Eukaryota; kingdom Metazoa; phylum Arthropoda; class Malacostraca; order Decapoda; family Palaemonidae; genus Macrobrachium; species Macrobrachium rosenbergii. Next base: position 32,893,833 of record NC_089794.1, on the reverse strand, counting down.
TACCATATTGCAAAATAGAGCATGTCAACACATCAACTTCCGGCGCATATTTATTCTTCATACTATTAAATAATTGTCTTTCTTATAACCTCAACAGACTGTTTCATAGGCATTCTCTAATTTGCACTGATCCATTTCCACTCTTATGTGCTAACTCGCGTGTTCCACGAACAAATGCGACTGTATGCGTGCTACAAGGTCGCCAATGCAGTGCGTATGCACTAAAACAGGGTGAACCGCCTGTGTCAGAAACTGTCATGGAACTCTTTGACATATCCCGTTATTATTAGTAATTCTCAAGTTTCTTATTTTGTGTTCCATAATGGTGTGTGTATATATATATATATATATATATATATATATATATATATATATATATATATATATATATATATATATATATATATATGAAATTTTTAATCACACCGTGATTTATATACAATCATGAAGCTACAAATGTCGTTTAATATCAAATTCACGCTACCTCGAGTATCTCCGATGGAGAATTATCACCGAAGGAATTTTATATAAGTGATAAATGAACAGGTACCACTGGGATACCCTTGACATGGACCCATACAACGACTCCAGTGGTAACGTCCACTGGAGTCGTTGTATGGGTCCATGTCAAGGGTTCGCGTCCCAGTGGTACCTGTTCATTTATCACTTATATAAAATTCCCTTCGTGGATAATTCTCCATAATATCGAGGTAGCGTGAATTTGATATTAAACGACATTTGTAGCTTCATGATTGTATATATATATATATATATATATATATATATATATATATATATATATGTATATATATATATGTGTGTGTGTGTATACTTTATATATATATATATATATATATATATATATATATATATATATATATTTTATATATATATATAATATATATACTTTTATATATACACTTTAATACTTTAACGTGTACACTGTATATATATGAAGTGCTGAATAAAATCAAAAGAAATGTTTAGTGGGAATATGATAAGTGCTATTTTTGTTTAACGATTTTTATAATTATCATTTAACTAATGATTCTATTGTGACTTTGCTCTACGATAATCCACTATAAGAGAACGCTCTCTTAACTTTACAATATTAAAGTTGATTGAGAGATTATTGTTGCTGCGGCGCAGCGCAGCTGAGGAGGAGACTCAGTGTGAATAAGTCCTCTCAGCACTATGCCCTTGGACAGAGTGCTTCGCTTGGAGCTTAGGTTAACATCAAGGTCCTTCAAATATATTCTAAGATGACCTTGGTTAGCGTTTACAAGCCTACGTTTTCGATTGCGCACTAAAAATGAAGTTTCAGTTAAGCGTGGGTTAGGATTTTACGTAACTCGAAGTGGTATTAGATCAAGTTTAATCCTGAATGAGTGGAATAAATTTAGAAGGTACACTCATAATAACAGGGTTTTTCTCTTTCTTTCTCTCGCACGATCAGAAACCTTTAGGGAAGATCTCTCTCTCTCTCGATCAGGAGAGAGAGAGAGAGAGAGAGAGAGAGAGAGAGAGAGAGAGAGCTCTATAACTAATAGTAATAAGGCCTCGCTCTCTCTTTCTCGACCAGACAGAAACTTTTGAGAGAGAGAGAGAGAGAGAGAGAGAGAGAGAGAGAGAGAGAGAGAGAGAGAATCTATAACTGATAGTAATAAGGCCTCTCTCTCTCTCTCGAGAGAGAGAGAGAGAGAGAGAATCTATAACTGATAGTAATAAGGCCTCTCTCTCTCTCTCTCTCCTAAAAGTTCCTGATCGAGAGAGAGGGAGGCCTTATTACTATCAGTTATAGATCTCTCTCTCTCTCTCTCTCTCTCTCTCTCTCTCTCTCTAGTAATAAGGCCTCTCTCTCTCGATCAGAAACCTTTAGGGAAAAGAGAGAGAGAGAGAGAGAGAGAGAGAGAGAGAGAGAGAGAGAGAGAGAGAGAGAGAGAACTGATAGCAATAGGGCCTCTCTCTCTCTCTCTCGATCAACTTTTAGGGAAGAGAGAGAGAGAGCTAATAAGGCCTCTCTCTCGATCAGAGACTTTCAGGGAAGAGAGAGAGAGAGAGAGAGAGAGAGAGAGAGAGAGAGAGAGAGAGAGAGAGAGAGCTCTATAATTGATAGTGATAAGCCTCTCTCTCTCTCCTCTCTCTCTCTCTCTCTCTCTCTCTCTCTCTCTCGATCATAAGCTTTTTCGAAGAAGAGAGAGAGAGAGAGAGAGAGAGAGAGAGAGAGAGAGAGAGAGAGAGAGACTATATTACATCAGGATAGAAGTAAGCCTCTAAAATATAAGCTACACTCATTCAGTCAGTATTTTTGTACAAATATTTTAGACATGAGTCACTATTTTGTAGTTACGAAATATTACGTGTTTGAGTATCTGGTATGATCCTGAAATGTGTTTATTCTTTTGAAAATGTTATTAATTTTAATGAAATGAGCTCGCCTGTGTGGCTGTTTGGGTCCTCTCCACGTGTGTTTAATATCCGCATAGCTGCCAACTCTATAACAACAACAGAGAGATAAAACCATTTCTCCCATTACAGATATCAAATATCTTTTTCGTTACGTAGAATTCTGCGTCAGTTACACAGGTTCACGACTGATAAAGTTTTTTCATGCAATAACAAGAAACGGATTCAGATTTTCTATCAACATGGCATTCATGTTGGTGCTGTTGTCAATTTTTCAAACGGCTCCACGTGCGTTTAAATCCACGGGTAAGTAGCATAAGACTGTCTCCAGGGGCCACTTTCGATGGTCACGGTATGTTTGGAGGCATTTCCCCTTTCTACAAATATCTGGATTTCTTAATATCATAGGTAAAGAATAAATTGGTACGCAAGGAAATATGAAATAAAGCATAACATACAGTAAGTTGGACGAGTGAGAAAATAAACAATCGTATAGGCCTACAAACAGAACTCTCTCTCTCTCTCTCTCTCTCTGTGTTGGAAGAACAAAAACATCATATGCCACATTATTTTACAAAGTAATCAAGATATGTCGCATGTCCTCATTAACATTAATTATCAACAGAGAGAAAGAGATTAATGTTATTGTTGTTAGATTAATGTGGCCTTGTGCCAGCTCGGGATCTTCGGGAAAGCGCCAATTCGTTATACAAACAGCTTACCCTTGCAGTTACTTACATGTAAATACTGTATGATGTTTCTTGTCTAGACGAAAATGTTAAATATTTATAAAAATGGTCTATACACAGAACGGTAAATCTTTGTAAAAGATAAGAAAAATAAGCAGGGCGGAATAGGAAGATTAAAATGCCTGGAAATGAAAAACAACCCCTATAATCTTATAATTATAACCGCAAGGGTTTGTCTCAAAGACATTCAAAGGTCCGTCACATACGTGTCAAATTGTCGTTTTGTAAAATTGGCAACAGGGCAGATCTTTAAACGCCACGCCGGAGAGGTCTCTTCCACTATAGTGTCGTATAACACACGTATAACAATCGAGGAAGTGAATTATGATTATGCTGTTTAAATACCACTTATACAAAAGACTAAAATTATTATTCAGTAGTAATTTGAAAATGAATGAATAATCTATACAATTTTTTTTAGTAAGGTTTAAGATTTTTTTTTGGTGTAAAAATGAGTAAAATCATCATATTGAAATTTTAATTTCAAGGTGATCTTTATATTTAATTTAATGGTTCTCTTAAAATAACCCAGACATTTGGTAATTATAGATCTTTCTTAACCACTTCACTTTACGGGAACCGTTAGAGTACTCGTGACAAATAACCTTGAGATAAATTTTACAGAATATAAACAAATAACAAATATACATATATGCACACACGCGCACACACTTACACACATATATACTGTACACATATATATATATATATATATATATATATATATATATATATATATATATATATATATATATATATATATATATATATGTGTGTGTGTGTGTGTGTGTTTTGTTATCAATTTTACAATAATTTTCCTTTGTGATGAAGTTGCCCCTATTTCCAGCCTGGCTGCGACCAGCGACAGTCGACTGGCCACAAAATACCTAATTCACTGCATAAGTCAACAGAAGCTCAATGGATTACTCAAGAAACGGGCCTAAGTCACTTACCCTTAGAATGTAAGTGCAATATAAATTTATATCCCCACCTCTAACCCAAGATATTAAGATTTTTAGGGATAAAAGTCTCTCTCTCTCTCTCTCTCTCTCTCTCTCTCTCTCTCTCTCTCTCTCTCTCTCTCTCAACTGAAGGGAATAGATGTTAAAGAAATGCGATGATTAAAAAAGAAATAAATACCCATGAAAACAGCTGTTTTTATGGATATTCTTGTAATTAACTCTTTTTCAATCATCGTATTTCTTCAACACTTTCCATTCGCTTCCTATGACAAACATGAATATTCTTAGAAACTTAACCTTGGCTGTTGGTCAAAGAGTGACAGCTGACACTTGCCTATCGTCTCGCAACGGATACGTGATACAGCATTGCAAACCTCCGGCAAATAAACACCTGAACGATTTCTGTTGCAACTGCTGGTGCATAAGCAAGTGTTCATTTCTCCTACTTCTTCACAATTCTCTCTCTTTTATCGACAAATGAGCAATCTGCTGTGTGGGGTCTGGATTTAGCATATTAACGACCTTGTAGGCTTGTTGTATATGAATGCTTATTGATGCTTTATAATAATAATAATAATAATAATAATAATAATAATAATAATAATAATAAACAAAATTTGTATTACAAATGGATCTGCACATGGTATCTGAAATCTTCTAGCTCGGAAGGGTTGCCTAAAAACTGGGCCTGCATAATCGGTTTTCTTATAACCTGCAAGTCTTATTGGGTTACTAAAACCTACAAATTTATCGAATTAATTTTTTGAATTCCGTCAAAATGGCTTTGAAAATTCGGTATAAACAAAAAAATTAATATAATATATATATATATATATATATATATATATATATATATATATATATATATATATATATATATTATATAGTATAAACTAATATTATTCCTGTTACCCTGGTATCATACTGATTTAGAGCAACAACAAAATAAGTCTGAAGAAAATACAGATTTTCCAGCACAAATTCAGAGTTTAAAGACGAAATGACCTAAGACATTAAACTTATCGGAAATAAAAGCAAAAATATGAGTATAAACTATCATTATTTTGGTTACCATGAGATTCTACTCATTCAAAACAACCAAATGAACCTGAAGAAAATACAGACTATAAAGTAGAACGAAAGAGCAAATTCAAAGTTTAAAAACGAAACGACCTAAGATACACGTGTCGGAACTGAAATCATGCAGGGCAGGCAATTTTTCAACAGATTTAATTCTTTTTGCGTCACAATTCCGCGAAATCTCCGCTGGCGTCAACACTGACTTTGCAAAGCCTAGCCAATACCAGTTTGGTGGTTCACCTCAGCGGTCCTTTTTTGCTTGCCCACACGTGTGCCTGGGATGGCCCCGAGATGCCCTGATGGAAAATGCTTGCAGATGTACGTATCAACAACCTTATTTACTAATTGTTGTTATTTTTGTTGTTGTGATTTCATGGCGACAACACTATACATTCAGATAACGGTTGATGCAAAGGGTTACTTTTCTCCCGGGTAACGG
>NC_089794.1:32873197-32885697 GCF_040412425.1 Macrobrachium rosenbergii | reverse complement strand
ACTCTCTCTGTACCTTACTACTTCTCTCTCTCTCTCTCTCTCTCTCTCTCTCTCTCTCTCTCTCTCTCTCTCTCTCTCCGTACCTTACTTATTATAGCTGGTTAAAATTCGGATTCTAGGATTATAGATTCATCTCCGGCAACTCATTATAAAAAAAAAAAAAAGTAAAGTAACAAATAACTAGGAACTTTCTTGGGATAATAAGCCACTTACATCCACACTATTCTCAGAAACACTATAAACTGGTTTAAATCCGGTTCATCTCGGCCAACCCATAACAAAAAAATTAAAACAGGCGAAGAAAGAAATAACCAGGAACTTTCTTGGAATAATAACCGGTTACATCTAAGCTTCGCGGCAACAGTAAAAGCTTACTCACCAAAATCAACATCACATATTTTTTTTTTTTACTTTAGCCAAAACCAGTTTCAACCAAGGGGGTGGCTTCACGGAAAAACATGGCGGTAGCACAACTCTCATTCATTGATATTCATTTATATTCTGAGCGAAGAGTTGACTTCTTGGAGTTACTTCATCTCTGGTAAATGCGGTTTTGCTCGAGACCCCTGCGTGACGTCAGAGAACACAAGATGGTAGTTTTTTTATTTACTCTTCCACCTCTCATTCAAAGATACTACTCGTGGGAAAAACCACTTATTGCAAGGTATATTAAGTTTAATCATTATATTTCCACGCAAAATGAGTAATATATTTTCCCACGTTGTATTTTTTCTTATTTTATTTGTTTTGTTTACTTTCGTTCATGCTTATACCTGAAGAGCGAGTTGACTCTTGACTCAGTGGGTGTTAATCTTCCCGTTTTGGGAAGGGAAAGGTCACCATCCCAAAATTCTAGTTGGTACCGGAAAGGTTACACATGGAACTACTCTCTCTCCCCTCTCTCTCTCTCTCTCTCTCTCTCTCTCTCTCTCTCTCTCTCTATGGGGGAAAACATTCACAGGTGAAAAACAAAGAAAAGGTGAATATCACATACGGACGCACATACAAACGTGTGCGGATACTGTATGCATACATATAATTATAATATACATAGATATAAGTATATATATATATATATATATATATAATATATATATATATATATATATAGAGAGAGAGAGAGATACAGAGAGATAGAGAGATATAGAGAATATCTCTACTCTCATCTCTATACTATATATATATATATATATATATATATATATATATATATATATATATATATATATATATATATATAGAGAGAGAGAGAGAGAGAGAGAGAGAGAGAGAGAGAGAGAGAGGAGAGAATCGTTCCGGGCGTTACTTTTCCGGCCCCAGCAAGGAGGTTCTGGGACAAGGATCTTACCCAATCCCCAAAATGGGAAGATTAATACCGGCTGGAGTCAACCTCCTCTTTTAGGTATAAGCCTGAACGAAATTAAACAAAATTATCAGAAAGAGAAATCAGAAAAACTACAACTCAGGGATATCCAGTGATTTTCAGAATTCAAGAGAATGGAGTCGCCCCAAAACTGGGGCTTTCCAGAACGGAAGATTTTTTTTTTTTTAATGACTGAGTTTGTCATGCTCTGAGCTGGCGTCGATGACCACTGGTGCTATGACGCCATTTAATCATATTAATGTATAAAAAGAATAGTATATGCATAAGAATTCTGTCTTAGAATCCTCTCTTTAAAGAGAGAGAGAGAGAGAGATTTATAGTCATAATTATTCTTATTTTTCATAGAAAAAAAAAGTGTTAAGTTTTTAACAACCTAAAAGCGTCCATCTTAGTTTCCTTTGCATAAAGACTTTTTTTTTTTGTCATGGTGCTTTCTGTATCAAAATAAATAAATAAATATAATATATATATATATATATATATATATATATATATATATATATATATATATATATATATATATATATATATATATATATATATAAACTGATGTAATTACTGTTTTCTCTCATCTGAGAAAAATCATCCATTTATGTTTTCTACAGAGCAAAATATATGTCACTGACTCTTTCATTCTTCTTCTTCTTCTTCTTCTTCTTCTTTTCTTATTATTATTATTATTATTATTCTTGTCCTTAAATCGTTGGGCCTCCGAAACTTTAAATTTTATAAAAATGCTCATTGTTGAACAGGCTGACATGATTCTCACCTCTTAAATTATTTGTTGCATTTCTTATTTACCTTCCTTTGTTTATTTATCTTATTTGTTGTTACTTATCTTATCCGTCTTTGATTGTTATTTACCTGCCATAGGTTGTCTAATTTTCAATTTACTTTTCTGTACGGGACTCCTTTCCCTATCGGCCTTTGAGATTAAGGTAAAGAACTTGCTGATCAGAAGACTGTCAGTATAATTTACACGCACATTTTATATATATATATATATATATATATATATATATATATATATATATATATATATATATATATATATATATATATAATTTATATACATACATTATATATATATACATATATATGTATATATATACATGTATATATACGTGTGTGTGTGTGTTATATGCGTGCATGTGTATGAATTTTTATTACATCACCGTGACAAATGTCGCTTAATATCCAATTCGCTCTACCTCGGAAATAATGCTAAAGGTGAATTATATTTGATAAGTGGTCAGTCACCTGGTGGAATCGATATTTTGACACACATCGGTTAATTTTTTATATTAAAAAATGTTAACCATATTCGTGGATTTATATATATATATATATATATATATATATATATATATATATATATATATATATATATATATAATATTGCTGCGTGACGCAAAGGGACTTAATAATAATAATATAAAAATAATGTTATTGCTAATCGACTGTGACACGGAATTGGAAATAAAATTATGCAAACCTTTTGCGTCCATGTTTTATATGCCAATATTGACAAATTGAAAAAATACTATATATATATATATATATATATATAAATAATATATATATATATATATATGTGTGTGTGTGTGTGTGTGTGTATATGTAATTTATGTATGTGTATATATACTGTATATATATAAATACACACATACTGACGTAAATGAAATAAAAATAAGAAATATCTTCTACCTCAAAATCTAGAAAATATGTATCTTCAAAACCTTGTCCTAATCACTGGGATTTCATTGTAAGAAAAAAAAAATTATGTCATTTCCGAATACATGAAATTTTGTGCCGGACCAAGAATATAAAAGGTAAAAAAAAAAGTAATAAAACAAAAACTCTCAACATTATATGCGACAAGGTACTCGCGGCGAGAACAGAAAACCGGCTTCTTAGAGATGGCGTCACAGTAATATATATGCAATTATGGAATATCCTGTGGTCTTGGGCGTCCATGGGAACGAGGCCGATTAGGGCAGGAGAATTTTTTTTTTCCTTTGTGACTGAACGTACTTGATGCAGTTACTTGTTCAGTTTGGTTTAACTCACAGCTGAATTATTATCATTACTGTTGTTGTTATTTTCTGTTAAAGTGAATGGCAGCATCAGTTAACCATGTTGAAATGAATCGAATGGAGTTTAGAATTTAGGCCAAAGGCCAAGCACTGGGACCTATGAGGTCATTTAGCGCTGAAACGGAAATTGGCAGTAAAAGGTCTGAAAGGTGTAACAGGAGGAAAACCTCAAAGCAGTTGCACTATGAATCAATTGTTAGGAGAGGGTGGAAAGTAAGATGGAAGAAAGAGAATATGAAAGGAGGTACAGTTAAAAGGAACTTTTAACTGCGTGTGCCAGAATAAAACGTGACTATATTCAGGACTATAATAATTGCCTTTCCCCTTATCCAGATTATGTACATCGGCCAGCTCTTAGCAGAAATTGGCCTTGAAGAAGAGAAAATATTAAGAACTGAAACGATCTTGTATAAAATAAATTCCACTGATGCTGCCATAACTTTCAACGGAACATGCTTATTATTATTATTGCATGTATTTTTAATATTAAACCATACAGAAAGATCCCTTAAACTCTTGTTTCCTCACAAACCGAGAAGATAAAGGGTATATTTATCTTTACATCTAAAATTTTTTATTATTATTATTGTTATTATTATTGCATGTATTTTTAATATTAAGCCAAGCAGAAAGATCCCTTAAACTCTTGTTTCCTCACAAACCGAGAAGATAAAGGGTATATTTTTCTTTACATCTAAAATTTTATTATTATTATTATTATATTCACATTGAGAATCTGCTAATAACATGCTTGAGACGTGTATTTTTAAGACTAGGCCAAAAAAGAAACACCCCCTTCACTTCTCGATTTCCTTACAAACCGGGAAGATAAATGGTATACACTGCTTTATATCTAAAAGGTTATTATTATTATTATTATTATTATTATTATTATTATTATTATGTAAAGAGCCCGCAAATCACATTCACGTGATACATGCAATTTTAATATATTTTAATATTTTCTTTATGCCTAAGATTTTACTATGACCATCGTTACCGTCATCATTCGAATAAATGAAAGCGGAACCAACTGGAAAGAATAAAGAATAAAGAACAAAGAATACCAAATGAACAGATAATACACAAATACATACGAAACAGAACTTAGGGAACTATTCGACCTAACTAGTGAAAAACTATCCTTAATACAGGACATAAACCGTACGTCGCAATAAGAAAGGTCACCTTAGAAAGAGGGTGAGGAAGAGGGGAGGGGGGTGAAATAACGTGCATAACTACCCCTAAAACAGAACGGACCGTACGTCGCAATAAGAAAGGTCACCTTAGAAAGGGGTGAAATAACTCGCATAACTACCCTTAATACAGGATAGACCATACGTCGCAATAAGAAAGGTCACCTTAGAAAGGAGGAGGAGGAGGAGGAGGAGGAGGAGGAATGTGGTGGTTGAAAAATGAAGGGACGCCCTTTGAAACGGTATAAGGAGGTTAAGGATTTGGGCACTCCGTGTGTGTGTGTGTGTGTGTGTGCGCTGTAGGCCTTTCCTTACACCGTGGGTGTGTGGGTACGTGCCACAGCGCAGGAACGAAATCAAGGGATGGTTGCGCGACTTTCACGGCAAGTCGCTAATCGGGAGTTGGGAGTCTGGGAGCTGAACCGAATTCAGTGATATATCTACACACACACACACACACACACACACACACACACACACATATATATATATATATATATATATATATATATATATATATATATATATATATATATATATATAGATTTATACACACATACATATAATCAGCCCTCTCTCTCTCTCTCTCTCTCTCTCTCTCTCTCTCTCTCTCTCTCTCTCTCTCTCTCTATATATATATATATATATATATATATATATATATATATATATATATATATATATATATATATATATATATATATATATATATATATATATATATATATATATATATATATATATATATATATATATATATATATATATAAAATGTGGCCACGGGGAAACCGAGACCAAGTACAGGATCCTTCACCTATACTCTGTGGCTTTTTCAAGCAAACTACATTCATTGAAATCAGGCTTATCAAGAAGACTAAGTTCATACAACCACTAAGATTATTGGGGTACGTACCCACTTAAATGCACAAAAAGGCCATTCTTTTACAGGAAGTTCTTCAGGTGAGGAAAGCTCTCTAGGAATAATTCGGGTGGCTGGATAAACCAAGGATTACTGGGAATCTTTAGTTCCTCCTCTGAATCTCTTTCGAACATCTCGTGCAGAATGGGGTCAATGTTATTTTTTTTAGTTAACTGTGTCAGTGGAGACTACGAGAATTCAGAAAACAATATGTTTACATCTCCTTATCGTATTGCTTCGGGACCAAGTCAGTTCTATGTGATTTTTTACTTGGCTGTTGTATAAATGCAGACTCTGTGAGATTTCAGGAAACTTTATTTTTAAATTTTGTTATTTTACTATTACGGGACCAATCAATTCTTTCTGATTTTTCACTTAGCTGCACTTAGCATTGTTTCTTTTGGCCAGGTCTAACCAAATATTTACGTTGATTCATAATGACTTTTAATTCCTCGTTTGTCAAGTCCAAACAAATGAATCACAGAATCAATTAAAGCGTCCTTCAAACATTACTTTCGATGAAGGACAAAGAGTGAGTGGGTAAGTGAAGTGATATAATATTCAATCGATAACATTCAATTTACTTGAAACGCGAGAGGCCACAGGAACGGGCAACTCGTCCTCTTTACTAGCCCAGACCTGAAGATAGAGAGAAGAAGAAGAGGAGAAAAGTAAAAGGACCGGGGCTTCACGGATTTTATCCCTAAAATGCAAAAGCACTCGATTCAAATTCTCCCCAGTGACAGAAAGGAGGTTCAGTGCCTGAAATACTTTCTAAAATCTCGAACACCGATCATATCTGGGTCGTTCTGCAAAGCTTATAATTCGCATATGAAATCTTGCTCCCAGAACGAGATGTCTTTAGATTAGTATCATGAATTCTGGTTCCATTTCTTTCGTGTACAAGATTTAATTTTGATCAGAAGATATTATTACAAGTTCAACTCTCTCTCTCTCTCTCATGTCTTTCATTCTCGTTTATATATTTTTTTCCATGTCCAAGCAACTTATCTAGACTTCTGAAATTAAGAAAATGAGTCGTAGCTTTTTGCAAATTTTTATGGATAAAAATTGTGAAAAATTTCCTTACTGCCACAGAAACTGCGTCAGTACTAGCTCTCTCTCTCTCTCTCTACATTTCAAAGAATATAAGGACAAATTTCAGGCGCTTATAACCGCCTCGGATCCATGGACACCCGAGGGGAGGAAAAATTCGCTACATCAATAACAACAAAAACGCGAAGAGCAACAGGGTTGACTCATGCAATCCTTCGCAGAGTATTGCAACATCACCCGGGCATCTACACCACCCTGGCCACCTGTGGGCAACGGTGCATGGGGGGAGAGAGAGAGAGAGAGAGAGAGAGAGAGAGAGAGAGAGAGAGAGAGAGAGAGAGAGAGAGAGAGCCTCGTTTTATTACGAGATAGACCGGGTGGAGTGTAGGATAAGTGTTACTTTAAGAGAGAGAGAGAGAGAGAGAGAGAATACGTCGTTTTCTCATGAGACAGACTGGGTGGGGTGTAAGGTAAGTGTTAATTTAACAGAGAGAGAGAGAGAGAGAGAGAGAGAGAGAGAGAGAGAGAGAGAGAGAGAGAGAGAGAGAGAGAGAGAATACGTGGTTTTACCATGTAGACGGGAAGGGGAGTGTACAGTGATTCTTAAAAGAGAGAGAGAGAGAGAGAGAGAGAGAGAGAGAGAGAGAGAGAGAGAGAGAGAGAGAGAATACGTCGTTTTAATGTGATGTTGATGGGGTGCGTTGTATGGTAACTGTTAATTTAACATGAGAGAGAGAGAGAGAGAGAGAGAGAGAGAGAGAGAGAGAGAGAGAGAGAGAGAACTAGGTCGTTTTACCATGAGACACACTTGGTGGGGGTGTACGGTAACTGTTAATTCAACATGTGAGAGAGAGAGAGAGAGAGAGAGAGAGAGAGAGTCGATAAACCAAAGACTCTTGAAGATAAAGAGTCGAGAAAGTAGAAGATCAAGAAGGCCAAAATGATACGTTAACTGAAAAGAAAAAAGATATATAAAAAGATAATCGTAGGAACTGTAATTTAAAAGACTCTAAGACCTTCAACTCTGAGCCCGGTGCGTGGAGCAATAACGATGTTTCCCCACTCCCATTCACACCCCCACCCCATTCATCAACCCCACCCCCGCCGCCATAACCGAGTCATTCCGTGTCCGTTCAAACGATGGTGTACGTGAGCTATTTCATGCCAGCATAGAGGGGAATCTATAGAGGAACCATAGGCCTCTATCGCGCTCTATCTTTCGGGACAGCGTTACATGACTTTTGATTCTTAGATAGGCAAGTTTTGTGAGTGATACGGATTTTGCGAAAGATAAGAGATACTGAAGTGATAAATACGTACGTAGAGGCACGCGCGCACGCAAACACACAAATACATATATACACATTTATATATATAATATACTGTATATACACATATATATGCATATATATATATATATATATATATATATATATATATATATATATATATATATATATATACACACATTATTAAGTATATTCTCTAGTCAGACATTTTAGTACTGCAAGTTATTGATGCTGTTTCTTGTAACTATCGTATGTATTTTTATAAGCACTAGTTAAATGTAAAAAAAAAATATATATATGTGATGTGTGTGTGTATACATATATATATATATATATATATATATATATATATATATATATATTATATATATATATACACACATTTATGTGTATATATATTATATATACAATTCTGTGTTTACATTCAACTATTGCTCATAAAAATACATGCAACCGATACAGTAAAAGTATCTACAACCCGTTGTATTAAAGTATCTGAGTAGAGAATTCAACCATATACAAGAGAGAAATAATAATAATAACAAATATATAATAAATATTACTGAAGATGCATACATTATTATCCTCCTTATCATCATCCCAATTAATATCATTATTATCGGTGCTAGGTAACGATATATATATATATATATATATATAAGTTCAATGACCTGTTCGACTTTCTTTTACTTCACAATTACAGAAGCCACTTTCCATTCGTCTTCTCTTCAGAGAGAGAGAGAGAGAGAGAGAGAGAGAGAGAGAGAGAGAGAGAGAGAGAGAGAGACTTTCTCAAGCTGCCAATCACAGAAACCCTAAAGAACGATGACATGGAAGAAACATGACCAAGCCAACCAAAAATAGGGCGACTGACAGCTCTCTCTCTCTCTCTCTCTCTCTCTCTCACACACAAACATATCGCTGAATTAATACGTTATGATAATGGGAATTATCTTTGCTTCGTGAAATTGATGGCAGCAATTTTCTTCCGAGAATGAAATGCGGCGTAATGATAAAAGATGAACTGGGGTGGCTGAAATTGGGGACATTCGTTCCTACAAATAACGCTGAGCATTTATTAATTGAGTGAATGTGGAACGTTCACTTGATTAAAAATGCTCAACCTCATTTACCCCCATGACCCAACACACACACACACACACACACACACACACACATATATATATATATATATATATATATATATATATATATATATATATATATATATATATAGTTTCGTTACCTATCACTGATAATTATAACACTAATGAAGGTGATACTTATGAGAATACAATTATGGCTATAACCTCAATGTTATTTATTGTTAAAATTGACATCATTATCATCTCCCTGTTACATATGATTTTATTCTCTAGTCAGGCATTTTGGCACGATAGTTTATATTGTAGGTACTGTTTCCTGTAGCCAGTGTATATATATATATATATATATATATATATATATATATATATATATATATATATTTATATATATGTGTATATATATATAAATATGTATATATATATACATATATGTATCGGATAAGCCAGTAGAGAACCAACTGCATAAAACTATAATGAAAACACTCTTGGCAACTGCAATTAATTGAAAAAAGAAGGAGAAAGAACGTCAAAAGCAAAAGGAAATATAAAAAGCCTGACGTCTTCGAAGAACATGAAGACGTGTAAAACACAGTATGCGTCAGCGTCACAAAGGACAAAGTGAAAGGCGTGTGAAGGTTATGTATGTGTACGTGTATGTATATACATATACATATATATACATATATACATGTGTATATATATACACACACACTTGCATGTAGCATTTACACCATACAAAACTGTAAGGAAATTAAGAAGAAGAGTCCATTAAGTCTAACTAACAGAAACAATTACATTATTTTTACTTTGGAGTTGAGCGCTACTTAGGTAAAGGACTTTTTCTTACACACACACACACACACACATATATATATATATATTTATATATATATATATAATATATACACACAGTATATATCATACCTGACATTCAGGTATCACCGATAACTAATTGTTTATAAACAGCTGTCAAAGAGAGAAAAATACAACCACCACTATATACCGGGTAATTCAATGCATGGCAGTAATTAATGCACAGAGTAGATGATAAGAATCTTTCTGCATTACCATTAGGTCGGTACCGATGGCGATATAAAAAAATATATATATATATATATATATATATATATATATAACATATGTGTATGTATGTATATATATACACATATACAGTATATGCATGATGGGTGTTTGTATAAGGACTCACATAAATAGCCTACCAAATATACATAGTGCCCAGACAATAAATACACAACAAACACATCCAAGCACAGCACGCACTAACATAAAGCATCAATGTCTTTTCCTTATGTCCTGGAAAGGCCACCAAAAGTTGTCGGCAAACCGAAGCCTTACACGAATCACTACAGCTGCTGCTGTCCTGACATACATGTGGGCCCTTGTTTGTGGTGTCTGGGTATAACTGATCGGTTATTCACTATTTTCGTAGCCGAAACTGTTTTTATAACTATTTTCATAATTGTATTTTTATATCTTTTGTATTTTTGATATTCAATCTGTTTTATGGTAGAAAAATGGTTATTTCACTGCTTTTATAACTGTTTTCATAGCTAAACCTTTCTATACCTTTTGTATCTTTGATATCAAATCTGTTTTATGGCAGGAAAATGCTTATTTCTCTATTTAAGCAAAGGTTTTTCATGTTTATTGATTTTTCTCCTGAGCGAATGATTTTACAGTATATACATTAGAAGTCTGCTTGGTTTTTTAACTGAGGATTTAGCTGTTTTTTAAATTTTTATTCCAAAGGCAAAGCTGTTTTACAAAAGAAGACTCCTTGCTCCTTTGTTCAAGTGGCAGTTTTTATTGCTTACTGATTTTCTCGAAAAGTTACAATTTTTGAACGAAAGACCGTTCTCTGGATCAGTTTTCCCTGTTTATTGATTTTTACCAGACAAAGAAGTTTCACAGCAAGAGAATCTTTGCTTTCTTGATCAAGTGGCAGTTTTTATTGGTCACTGATTTTCTCGAAAACTTTTACAACTTCTGAACAAGAGGACCGTTCTCCGGATCAGCTTTCCTTGTTTATTGATTTTTACCAGATAAATACTGTACATCTCACAGCAGCAGAATTTTTGCTACCTTGATCAAGTGGCAGTTTTTAACCATATAAATAAAATGAGAGATTAATTTCATTTATTTATGTTTTGTTTATTTTATTTATTTATTATTTTTCCCCAAAATAAAAATCTTGTAAACAGATATTTTCTAGCAAGAATGTCATGACTTTCGCTCTACAGTAAAACTGATTTTTAAAAAATTATTTACCAGGTATCGGAACTTTTTCATTTTGGAGTACAGATAATTTTGAGTTTTTTTTTTTTTTTTTTTACAAATCTGCTTTGAGATCAAACATGTTTTTACAGATTTTTACTGAGAAGCCTTTTATTTGTGACTGACTGATGATATGAGAGTTAGTTTTCCGCAAAATACTAATTTTGGCTTTATCTAGCAGACTCTGTACTGTTTTTCTTAATATTTTAATGTGTTGACTCAAGAAGTTAATTTTTTCTTTTAAAGCCTGTTGTTATGATTAAATAACAAAAAATAGTTGAAAGTAGTGGTTAATTTACAATGAAACAGGACACCCTTTCATTCAAGATTATACTATCGTGAGATTATTCCATATAAATGCGTCATCACATTTAAGAGGTGATAACAGTATAACGACAGTCAACAACTGATATTCAGGGTTTTCAAGTTTAAGTTTTCCATATAACTTTCGAATTATTTTCCACGATTACCTCATTACCTCATGCTTCTCTAATGTTATCTCATTACCTCATTCTTCTTCAAACAAAGCATCGACGTAGAAAAACTGAATTCACCTAACAAAGGGAATCCCTTAATATAGGACCATGGAAGGCGAGCGTTTGTTCACGGAAATCAAAAACATCACTCGCTCTCTTTTCAGAATCTCTCTTGGTATTTTCTCTCTTAGTAGGTGTTTGATCCAGTCAAGGTCTGGTTATTTGAATAATCATGCATTTCCTCCCCGTTTTATAAACCACGTGCAGGGAAGAGTCTACGTGACAGAGAACAGACACCTTTCGTTTTCCGAGCAAGGCATTTTTCCAAGGTGTTAACCCAATGGACCATCGCCGCTCGGAGAAAAAAAATGCAGGCTAAGTTTCATGTTTCCGTTGCTGCTTCTCCCGTTTAGTCATTTATACTCATCCCTTATTCTTATAGGTATCCGCAGTTAAACTCATCAATAATAAGAAAATAAAACTTTCGTACGAACAACTGACGATCTGTTAGTTACGAAAGAAATTTGTGACAAAAAAAAAAAAAAGACTGCACAAGACACACGAGTCAGCATCTCCCCACTCAAACCAAGCGCTTCCTCTTCTACGTCTGTGATTGGCGACACTGATCGTGACGTCAGAGGCACGTTCGCCGAAGGGTGACTCAAATAAGCGAGATTTTTGTA
>NC_089794.1:32863197-32868197 GCF_040412425.1 Macrobrachium rosenbergii | reverse complement strand
AATAATAATATCACTATGTATTTACATTGAGTTGGTTTCCCGTATACTGCTCCGTTCTGAATTATGATTGGTTGGTAACAGCTCTCGAAGGTCGTTGGCTGTTGTTGACGTTCGTATCTCTTTGACCTTGGTTGGTGTGATGCCGAGAAACCGCCCCCCCCCCCACCACCACCACGTCGGCAACGACCTTCAAGAGCCTCCACTGGATAATCGCAATCCTGAACGGGCAATGACACTGCCCTGTCAAGCCACTTGTTGTAAATAATAATAATAATAATAATAATATAATAATAATAATAATAATAATAATAATAATAATAATTAGTATAAATGGAAATAGTTATCCTACCAGGCATTCACAGAACACTATACACTATATAAAGAATGGCTGAGTAGCCATTGTTTTTAAGACTTTTTGAATACTTTTCCATATCGTCTTAGGAAGTAGAAATTTTGGAGAGAGAGAGAGAGAGAGAGAGAGAATTATTACTGTACATGGTTGTACCATTATCTAAATCATAAACCTGGCACAGTAAAATACCCTTTCTGTAATGTCGAAATTCATTAATGGATGAGATGAAACTTAATATATTCTATGTACTGTTGTAGGAAGAGAGAGAGTAGTATTCACATTACACATTTCCAGGTTTCACTGTCTGGAGAGAGAGAGAGAGAGTAACAGTAGTAGTAGTATTAACATTACGCATTTCCAGGTTTCACTGCCTGGAGAGAGAGAGAGAGAGAGAGAGAGAGAGAGAGAGAGAGAGAGAGAGAGAGAGAGAGAGAGAGAGAGAGAGATCCCGAGCTAAAATTAGCTCCAACTCCCTGCCGGAGAGAAAAAAAATCCATGAAAACGAAGTTTTGGGGAACTTTGTCGGAAAAGAACCTAATTGCCAGTGTGTTTACAGGAGCCATCTCTCAAGGAGCGTCGTTTTCTTTACAACACTTTTAAAAGTCCAATTCCTCTTCGTTTTCTTTATCTCCCTCATTTGTCCCCCCGCTTTTTCTTTCTCCGGGGCTAAATCCAATCGCGCTGATGACCGGAAATGTATTCTCCTCAATTTACCGAAGTCGGGTAGGAGGAGACTTCAATTTATCCTTGAATGAATGTTTCTTATGGTTAGAGGGTATTCTAACCTGTAGGAACTGTGGGTACTCTATCCTGTGGGCATTCTATCCCTTGGGAGCTTCGTGGGTATTATAACCTACAGAAGCTGTGGGTATTCTAACCTGTAGGGGCTGTGGGTATTCCAATCAATGAGATGTTCGAGGGTATTCTAACCTGTGGGAGCTGTGGGTATTCTAATCACTGAGAGGCTCGAGGGTATTCTAACCTGTATGAGCTGTGGGTATTCTAATCACTGAGAGGCTCGAGAGTATTCTAAACTGTGGGAGCTGTGGGTATTCTGGCCTGTGGGGAAATTTCTGGTTATTTCATCCTGTGGGAGCCATAAGGGTATTCTATTATTTGTGGGAACCATACATGGGTATTCTGTAGTGTGGGAGCCATATGAGTATTGTGGGGCTTAATGGGTTGGGTTATTATATACTGTGGAAGCAATATGGGGGCGTTCTATTTGCATAATAATAATAATAATAATAATAATAATAATAATAATAATAATAATAATAATAATAATACGCTATTTTTATCCGAAAAAAATAACAATCATAAGAATCTCTCACTATATATCTTTCACGTTGTTTCATAAAGCTGCGACGATTCTGACGCAGAAGAAAGCGACGAAGCACCTTCTACGGAGAGTACAGACATTATTTTGTCGTTTTCCAAAACTAGGGCGATTTCGCCGCATCGGAAGCGATAAAGAATTTAATAAAATTTAACAGCGGAGTAAACTTTTGTTAACTTTCTCTCAGTCTCTTGGCTACTTCGTCCCCGGTGAGATCTTTTACCGGTAATACCAGTCATAACTTCTGTTGCAAGTTTTGTAAGTAGTTATTTCGTAAGCTAAGTCTGCAAACAAATAATAGCGTAATTTATTCTTCCATCTATTGATCACGGTACTGTCAGGCTGTTAATAATAATATAATAATAATAATAATAATAATAATAATAATAATATAATAATAATAATAATAATAATAATAATAATAATAATAATAATAACACGCCGAATGATTACCAGAACCATTTTGGATTTAATAATGTAACAAGTGACACCTAAAGAATATTGAAATTATTTATAGAATGACTACTTAATTTCTATGGGGGAGTTTGGGGGGGGGTAAAGTTGGGTTGTGTAGGTAAGAAACTGAAATTTACAAAGATTTCATTCTTGTATTTTTTAGTATCAAGCTATTTGTAGTAATATTACTGAGAGAGAGAGAGAGAGAGAGAGAGAGAGAGAGAGAGAGAGAGAGAGAGAGAGAGAGAGAGAGAGAGAGATGCATTGTTAAATGTATTTAGAATGTGTTGCTAGGTATTAGGTGGAAGGAATATTATTCTTTTGTGTATTCCTCCTTTCGATTCATTGCACCGGTTACATGCATCCTTGAGGGTGCTGATTTTGGATGACCATGTTTAGCGTCAATCGACCTATGTATAAGGCTTCCTCATTAAGAGGGCAAACAACATTACATCCACAAACGTCTATATATATATATATATATATATATATATATATATATATATATATATATATATATATATATATATATATATATATATATATATATATACAGAAACAATCCTGATTGCAAATTGGACATCCACCAATTCCGAGATTATTTTTGATAAGAAATACGTATGCTGTTTACGCACATATACACTACATTATATACATATATATATATATACACATTTATTTATACACGTGTGCGCGCGTTTGCATGCATGTAGCGGTTGCAGCATACACGAAAACTTACATATTTAATCCTTGTCCCGGGAAAAAGGACATTCCTGAATATTGTATAAAGGAAGACATACGAAGGCTACAACAAACGCACGCGCGCACGCACACACAGCCATAAACCCGAAGTCATAAATAGGTGAAGTCGTAGAAGGCGTTGCTAAGCTGGAACGAAGGGCGCCTCCGCCAGAAAGGAGGGGGGGGGTGGGTGGGGGGAGAGGGGGGGAGAGAGAAGGAAGCCAAAAGAAGAAGGGCGTCTGGAAATCATTGTCTGCTTCCGTCAGCGAGAGAGAGAGAGAGAGAGAGAGAGAGAGAGAGAGAGAGAGAGAGAGAGAGAGAGAGAGAGAGAGAAATTATTGTAGGACTCCTTAACAATGAATTATTACAGAGGTAAAATTAAAGATTAAAAATTTCTTGGAAGTAAGGGGGGGAGAGAGAGAGAGAGAGAGAGAGAGAGAGAGAGAGAGAGAGAGAGAGAGAGAGAGAGAGAGAATTACTGTATGTTTCCTTAACAGTGAATTATTACAGAGAGGTTAGAGTAAAGATTCAAAAATCCCTTGAAAGTAAGGAGAGAGAGAGAGAGAGAGAGAGAGAGAGAGAGAGAGAGAGAGAGAGAGAGAGACTCTGAGCCTGGGGAATGACACTAAACGTTGTTTTGTCTTGCCGACTCTCAGTAATTCAAGTGCTTGCCCTCTAGGCTATCGGCCGAGTAGACACGTGCTGGATCCCAGGACAAGGAAGGAAAGATGAAGGAATGATTGACAGGCATTTGCTTATAACCTAGTGTGGTGTTGTTGACCAGAGCAGTGATTATGTATCAGGTTATTAGCCGATTGTTGAGGTTCACAAATATACAGAGAGAGAGAGAGAGAGAGAGAGAGAGAGAGAGAGAGAGAGAGAGAGAGAGAGAGAGAGAGAGAGAACCTCGGTGAGATGATATCCGTCACTACAGGGGTGAAACCATTTACAATGTATTCATTTATGATTCCGTTTTGTTTATTAATTGATATTTTAATTTTATTTTTGCATTTTCCCTGTGTAGCTTTGCTTTTGCTTTTACATTATTATTATTATTATTATTATTATTATTATTATTATTCAGATTTTGAGAATATTTTGTTTTGGGGGGGGGCCAAATTATCATAACATTCCCGCGATACATTACGTCATTACATATGCATTCTCATATATTATCAACCTTTCGCTGTATTATTTCCACGTTTAACTTCACAGCCAAATATGACATAGACAGATGTTGCTGTCTGTGCATTAACTTTCATTAAAACATCTGGGACTCAATTGCCAAGGCTGAGCATTTAAGCCCGACCAAACCTCTCATAGGGAAGCTATGCAAAATAATCAACGTTGAGAATTACTTTTGGATTCAATTATAAGGAAACAGTTACTTGTTTTGGATAACAAAAAGTTTCGATAATAATAATAAGTAATTATAATTATGATAATACTCCCCTCTCATACGGAAACTATGCATAATAACGTAGAGAATTACTTTTGGATTCAATTATAAGGAAGCAGTTATTTGTTTTGGCTTACAAAAAAATGTGAACTAAAAGCAATAATAATAATAATAATAATAATAATAATAATAATAATAATAATAATAATAATAAACTGTAATTTACATTGTTTTGAACACGTACGTTAAGCTCAAACGTGTTCCAGATAATAATAATAATAATAATAATAATAATAATAATAATAATAATAATAATAATGCCTGCGTAACTGAAAACCACTATTTCCTCCAGAGCAAGACGAATCAAGCGAAACACAAAAGAGCTACCAAAGAAAATGGCTAAAACACGAGCACAACAAAACAAAAAACAAACGCAGCAAAAACAAAACGAATAAATACAAGGACAAAAACAAACAAATGCAAAACCGCGCCATGAGAGCAAACCCTTCGGCCATCAGGTGGTAGAGACACACCTGAGATCGATTCCAATTATCCTCTATGACTGAGGAGGGTGGGGGGGCGTTGGCTCCGCAGCAGGAAAAGAAACGAAACACACGCACACATGGATGCAAAGTGCATTTGTGTATGCATGCGCGCGCACACACGCATATATATATATATATATATATATATATATATATATATATATATGA
>NC_089794.1:32838197-32860697 GCF_040412425.1 Macrobrachium rosenbergii | reverse complement strand
TTTTGTTATTATGATGATGATTATGATTGATGATGATGATTATTATTATTATTATTATTATTATTATTATTATTATTTTAGTTCCCATATGCTATAGACAAAAATAGCCCAAATGAATTCATAAAATGAACAAATAAATAAATAATTATATATATATATATATATTATATATATATATATATGTATATATATATATATATATATATATATATATAGATATATTATATAGAGAGAGAGAGAGAGATTAGAGAGACTGTATATAGAGAGACATACAGGAGAGAGAGAGAGAGAGAGAATAATAATATAAAACTGGTGCATAAACAGACGACTCTTAAAAAACAAAACAAATACGTAAAAGCACGCAACCACAGCCCTGTCAGTAGAGCACTGATTGACGGGGAAAAAAATCGCTCCGATAAAGTGTTGCAATCGACGAGAAAATCTTTATCATCGTCTTGACCTCTTTTCGGCGTAGTCCAGGGGATTGACCTCCCGGCCCAAAAAGTCCTCGCTCGCTCTACAGGCTTACTTTATCTATTCCCTTCGACTAATGCAGATAAAAAGGTGTTGTGTTAGCGGATGCATTATGTATCTCTGATCACACGTACAGTACAGTCAATGATCTCATATATATATATATATATATATATATATATATATATATATATATATATATATATATATATATATATATATATATATATATATATATATATGCTGTATATTACATACATATATGTAATTATATACACACCCATGTGTATGCATTTTGTGTACAGATTACTGTTGTATATGCATACACACACACACACACTTCTGATCGCAACCAAGCACACAGGAATTGAATTCCATATTATGCCTAGCCTAAAACATTCCTCCTGTTGATAAATGTCCATTACTTTAGTTTCTTCCTGTTGACAGGTGTCTTTTTCATCTCCCACCTGTTGACAAATGTCCACTGCTTCGTTTCATTCATTTATGCAATGCCTCTTTCATGATTTTACTTCATTCCTGATGAGAGATGCTTTCTTTTATTCATTATTTCTGAAATTCGTGTCTATATTGTATCCTGTATTCTTTATTGGTAACAAAAGTCTCTTATTTCCTCTTAGTGTTGAAAAATAGCCCTTAATTTGTTCTTTTAGTTAGCAGGGTCCCTTTACCATCCTGTTTTTGACAGCCAACTAATGTCTCTTTATCTTATTTCTTATGATGTTAACTGTCTCGTTGATTTATTTTATGTCCAAGCACGCCTCCTTCACTGACAGACGCCCCTTCCATTTCAGAAAAAGATCGCCGATGCCGTGCGAGTCGGTATGGGCGGCGGCCTGTGCTTCTGCGGGATCAACATGTACTTCAAAAACGAGAAGTTCTACGACGACTGGGTCATGCCCCTCTTCAAGAAGATGGAGCCCGAGACAGCCCACGTCATGGCTAAGAAAGCCGCCAAGTACAACCTCGTCCCCGTCTCCAAGCTGGAAGAATCCAGACTATTGGTGAGTACTCAACCGCAGTCGTCCAGTAAGATCGATGTCGATAGCGAGTCCCTGAGCGAGCAGGACAGCGACAGAGATAACAAAAGCCTCGACGGGATCGAGAGGGAGTTCGACGGCGCCAGCGAGGAGCTGATGAGTCCTCCGTACAAAACCCCAGAGGAGCTAGGTTTCAGCTCGAACCTGAACTGCGTCACCAGAGCTTACGACTCGGAGTTCGAGCCCGACGATTCCTGTCCAGGGATCTGCATTGAGGACGCCACCAACGGGAATGACAATTCCGTGGGGTGCCACTCCAAGTCCTGCAACAACTGCAGCTCCTGTCAGAACAACAACGTCAAGTTCCCCAGTGGGGAGACCAGAGCCAGTGGGATCATCAGGAAATCATACCTGAACGAAATGAATCACTACAGAAATGACCTGAGAGCCTGCGAGTCTCCCAAGAGTGAAAGAAATTGCGTGACTCCAGATTCCCCTTCTTTGAGTATGAGGGTAAACATAGCCTCACCCCTCCGGAGTAGCAAGATGTCTCTCGCTACTGTAGTCGACGGCACAAATCCTGCTTATGACCAGGACCGCGTAGAGGAAATAGACTTGGTAGACAACAAAGTTGACGCAGAGTGCAACTGTCACATCGAAGAATGTATAGTTAGCTGTAAGTACGACGATGGCAGCAGAACAGATATCGTTCACATTATCAACAACGCCGAGGGGGCCTGCAGATGTGGAAGAAATGGAAATGGAACAGTCACTGTGCCAACCGTAGCCGAACAGTGTAATATCACAGGTCCCATTGCTTCAGTTTAGCTCAGGACAAGTTCTATTTTGTAAATCATCTAAGTCGCTATGCAGATGAAACATATCTTACTACGTCTCACTGAACTGTAGGTTCATTTTTCACGGAAATCAAGCAAACTCTATTCATTGGGGGGAATCTTTCGCAATGCAAATGGATACTGTTTATTGATAACTTTGAAAATGCCACGTGGCTTCTGAATGATACGCTTATAATGATAAAAAGAGGACTCATTACTTAGAGAGCTGTCGTAAGCACTACTGCATGGCATCACAAAAGATTTCTAGTAAAAGGCAATGGATTCCACAACCAACTCCATCCACTGCCTTGCATGACAAACGCTTAGCTGATAATGCATGGTTACAACGTTACCGTTTACTTTTCTATCGTTTTATTTTGTTTTAAAAGTTTATTTGTTTAAAATATGATTTTGAATCTTTAAACTGAGTTATATAAACCATTTATTTTTATTTCATATGATTTATCATTCGTTTGCTTTCATGTTTTTCTTTTCTTTTCTTTTGGTTTTCAACAGACTCCACCATCATCATCACCTGCCTGTACGTGCTCTGCACCCATTGTGGGAGAAGCCCTGACGTAGCAAATTTTGTCGCGAAATCCCTCTTTCTGAACCAAAGCCTTCATTACGAAGTTGCTGTGCCTCTCTCAAAGCCTGGGGAGGCCTTTCGGGCCAAGGAGCAAACATAGTACCAGTCTACTGAAGTCCTTTTTCTCAATAGAAAACCCAGACCCACAACAAGCATTTAGATAACTTGGATACTGTGCCTCCTGAGGGAACATATACAGTACATACCTAGGCTAGTTTCAATATACTCTGTTTATGGGCAGATTTTGAAGTGCCATATTTAGTGTAGTACAGATTCTGGATTAGGATACTACTAACCTTATCAGTATCTAGTCAGCTGGAAATGCTCTAAATTAGAGCAAAAGTACTAACCACTGGAATTTTGTAAGCGGACTGACAAGCCTAGAGCACTGTTCCAACTAAGAAGCAGAGCAGTCAATGTCAGGTTCTGCATTCTATAATGTAAAGCAGTGAACTTCTACTTTATTTATATTATAGATACGGAAACTTCACTGCTACTTCTGCTATAACTCTGTTGAATCGCAATGTAAATGTTAATCTGAGATCTTCACATTGTTGCTAAATCTCTCATTTCTTATAAGAAGTCTTGTTCATCAGGGGTTAAATTCAGTTACTGATTTCAGGTGTTATTTTCGGCCACGTGCCAAGATTAGAATGTCTTAATCTGAACTGTAACATTGTACCTTCTAGATTCAAGTTACTCACATCCCATTATCTCCATTTCTGTTATGTAGAAACTTATCTAGTAGTGCAGGTTGCCAATTTAAAGGTTTCTGTTTGAATGACCTGGATCAGGATTGCCAAAAAGTAAATTTTGCCAGGGCAGTTAACTTAACGTAAATGGACAACGCAAAATTCTAAAGGTTCAGCACAGGCTTCAAGGGGAAAGCAAAGCTACATGAAGCTTCAGACGATGGTATTTATATTTTACATTATACTACAAGGGTTCCTTTCATGAAACTTGTTATGTTAAGTTACTTTTTCTTCTTCTGAAAGTGATTTTAACTTCAGGTTTTCATATTCGTAAACATGAATTATTTTTCCACCTAGGTAGCTCACTTGAACTCTCAAGCTAAGCTAAGCTTTTTTTGGAATAAGCTGATATGAGCGCGAATCTGTGAAATAACCTGATGTGAATGCGAATCCACTATTTGTGATATAAAGTTTTTATTCTTTTAGAAGATGTGTTTAAATTGCAATACCCACTTCTCACATCAAGTATGATATTTAGCATTGCACATACACACACACTCTTATCTAAGAGTTTCAATAAAAAAGTGAAAGGTTATACACACACATGTAAGTATATATATATATATAGTGTATATACAAGTAAAAGATTTTTTTAAAGTGTGAATGACAGATTGAGCTTTTGGCTGTTACTGAAAGCACAAAAATAAAACTGCAAGCATATTGCTGTTGAATGGCTCGAATGGTAATTTTTTTTTCTATTGTTTGTGGGGCTACTTTATATATATGGGGGCAGATCATGCGATCAATAACTCAAGCCAGCAACATTCCATATCATGAGATGCCTGATTTTCCTTCGGAGACCGAACGTCTCCAGTTGCCTTGAATGTACATGCACTTGGGGGGGCTGTACAGGGTGCTTCTTTGTACGTGATACACCTCAGTCCCTTCCTCCTGATGGTGGATTGGCCGCTCGAGTCTTCCTTCTCCGTGAATTTCCATCCTGGGTGGCAGTTCAGCCTGTGCCCAGTCCTTCACATCTCCTTTGAAGTCACGCCTCCGCCTTATTCCCGGCCTATCCTCTGTTCCTACTACCCTCTACAAGCATAACTCATGTTGTTTACATACCAGACCTTTGGGGCCACGCAATCAATCTCATCCTACTTTCTGATTGCTTTAAAACATTCTCGGCCTACCCTCTTCCTACTACCCTCTACAACCGTGGCCCAATTTCTGTTTACATTCTAGCCCTTTGGGACCGCATCAACAATATCATCCTTCGTTGTGATTTTAAAAACACTCTTGCCTGTATTCTTGGCAAAAATGTGGGCATCACAGAGTCCTCATCTAGGAACATAGTGCATGTTAAGGTCCATGGGGAAGACTTGGACAGGTGTATCAAGTAAAACTGTGGCTCACTGTACATAAAATGCACAGCAAGAAACGTAAGCAGAGTTAAATGCATGGCCTCTTTTTAGAAGTGCCTCAAGAAAGCTGCAAAATATGGTCAAGTCTTCGTTGCCGGAGTCTGCAGAGCTACTACGGCAAGTTTGTTTAGGTGTATCGAACTGAACCAGCTTCTGACAAGTGGTTCTATTCACTGATGCCGTTTGGTTCAGCAGGCTGCCTTTCCTTCTCCACAAAATGTACCGAAAACTTGTACTCCTGACATTATTTTTTTAAACATGAATCGCTACTGTCTTTTGCACAACTAAAACTATACTATAATTTGGGGCTCTCTTTTCAAGCTTAGTCAACTGAACTGACAGAAAATAAACTGCAAAAGCTAAAGTCCTCTGAAACGCAGCAGTTCGATTTAGCAAATTTCACCAATGAAAAGTAACCGTTGTAAAAGTAGTGGGTTTAATGTGTGGATAACCTAAAGAGATTCTATAAAGATGCTCCATTGTGGCATTATTCTGAAAGCTAATTCTCTTTTCCCTGTGAGATAAGTCTTGGTGCTCTGAAATTCTGTCATGGGATCCTTTACAAGACAATCCTATCGACGGGCAGCATTCTCACTATAAAAAAGGATATACTTTTCTTACAGGGACGTGAGTATGAAAACCTACAACAGAGCTGTTTGCTTAAAATACGAGCAGCATTTTCACTGTAAGATAAGACATACTTTGCACTACAGAGATGTGCTCACGGGAACTTTAGCAGGGTTGTCTGAAACTTAGCAACGTTTCACTGAAAGATGAGAATTCCTTTGTCCTACAGAGATGTGGTGATGAAAGCCTTAGGTGGAACTGAGTAAGAAGTGGCAGCAGCTTTCTCACCGCCATGAGAGATACAATGAAAGCCTTTAGCTAGCAGGACTGTTTCAAATCTGGCAACATTTTCCTTAAAATGAGATAGACTTTGTCTTACAGAAATGATACCATGAAAGCCTTTTACAAAATTTGCCATTACTTTTTACTGTAAGATGATGATAACCATGTCTAAGAACTGGTACCATTTGCACTGTAAGATCTGACACTGCATCCTACATATGTAGATGCGATCGTGAGGGCCTCTAAAAGGGGTGCCTAAAATTTAGCAACATTTTTCTTGAATAATTATAATTACCCTACTTAGTGGGTGACATCTAAAATGCTATCATGGGGTTTTTCACAGATATAAAAAAAACTGAACTTTCATTACAACATACATACACGCACACACACACACACACATGAATATTTGTCGCATACACCGTGATAATATTCATATTCACAAACATCAGCCTAATGATAGCTCACTGAAAACTCGACGTTCCCCACTCATTCGGGGGTTCGAGTCCACCTGGCGACGGACCGCTTATCGCTTATAAATTCCCCCTCGGTGTTTATTTTCAAGTTGGGTGAATCTCATATTAAACGGCATTTGTAGCATATATATATATATATATATATATATATATATATATATATATATATATATATATATATATATATATATATATATATATATATTTATATATATATATATGAAATTTATTTATATATATATATATATATATATATATATATATATATATATATATATATATATTAAATTTATAAATATATATATATATATATATATATATATATATAAATTTATATATATATATATATATATATATATATATATATATTATATATATATGTACTGTATATAATATATGTATGTATATGCACAAAATACCACATTGAAAAATCCTTTACTGATTTCGCTGAATTACGCATTTTCAAAAACACTATATAAACGAAACAAGTTCGACCCATGTATTGTTCAATTTTATTTTACGGCATGTTTGTTTATATATATATATATATATATATATATATATATATATATATATATATATATATGTATATATATATTTATATATATATAATATATATATATATATAATATATATATATATATATATATATATATATATATATATATATATATATATATATATATATATATATATATATATATATATAATATATATATATATACAAAGACAAATAACAAGATTATCTCCATGTAGGATAAGCTCTCACGACAAGAAACCACAACACAATAGAACAATTTATCTGCAAGGTCGCCCCAGTGACCTCATAGTCCTTAATTTAATCTTCTAGAGCCTTTTGTACACCACTCTCTGTCTCCACACACGAACAATAACAGCGTAGAGAGGGTTTTCGTAAACTTGAACAAATGGAAAACATGAACAATTATGAAGAAAATGGATAAGATTAATTTTATTCTTGGCGTTCTATCGTTGATCAACAAAACGTGGGGAATAACATGACACTGCAATATGTTCTTACATTAGTAAGAAATTTCATAACATAACCATTACACGAGAGAATACGTTTAAGCTAAAAGCTGAAAGAATTCTGGGTAATCTTTAGGCGACATCGAAAACCGTAGTGTCAGAATCGTCCCTTGCTTATTCATTAATGTTAAATATAACTACCATTTTATAGTTAAGCTGTAATCACAGTCACGTTGAAAATTAGTTGCGACGTCATCAACCATACAGTTCTGTTCTGAGAACGGCGGAACAGTTCTGTCTTTTAAAATTCTTGAATTGAACTGAATATATAGAGGTCATTCAGCGCTGGGAGGGAAATTGAGAATAGGTAGGTTTGAAAGGTGTAACAGGAGGAAATCCTCGCAGCCGCACTATGAAATATTTGTTAAGAGAAGGTGGATAGCGAGATGGAAGAAAGATAATATGAATGGAGGTACAGTAAAAGGATCGAAAGGGGTTGCAGCTAGGGGCCGAACGGACGCTGCTAAGAACCTTTAGTAATGCCTGCAGTACACCGCATAAGGGGCACTGACGGTTTAAAATCATTTGAAAAGTAAACACGACTCTAATTAAGGATTTCTTAAATGAACCGGTTTTTCTCCTTTGTTCAAAGCTAATGTTGACATTATTGCTTCATTTCTGGGTCACTTACCATATATGGAAAATCGTTAAATAATTTAGCTTGGTAATGAGGGTCATTTGAAACATTGAACGCCTTCGATTATTCCGTTCAACATACACTTTGCTTTAATACAAAAATTTCCTCAAAATTGAAAGTCAATAAAATGGAAGTATTAAGTGCCTGCGTCCTGTCGATGTGACGTCATGAACCGAAGGTGAATGATGAAGAGTTTAACTTTAGGGATTATTCATATTTCATTTGGCGTCTGCATAGTCAGGAGGAACATGTCCAAAGGAAAAACTCAAGGAAAAGTCGATGTAATAATAATAATAATAATAATAATAAAATGTAAACAGTTTATATGAAACGAGGCAAAACCATAATTAACCCTTTAGATGAACATTTGCAGACTGGAATGCGCATACTTGAATATGCGTGACAGAATAAAGCGAGTAGAATGCACCTGCATCAAAATATTACGGATATTTTTGCATAACAAAGACGTGCATTAAAATATCACTGATCTTTTGCATTACACAGATGTGTACCAAAACATTACTGATCTTTTTTGCATTACAATGACGTGTATCAAAACATTACTGATCTTTCTGTATCACATACACGTGTTTCAAAATACTGTATTACTGATCTTTTTGCATTACATACCTGTAGATATGTATTAAGATATTACTGATCTTTTTGCATCCCATAAACGTGTATCAAAATATTACTGATCTTTCCGCATTACGCAGACGTGTATCAACATATTACTGATCTTTCTGTATTACCCAGACGTGTATCATAATATTACTGATCTTTTCGCATTACACAGACGTGTATCAAAATATCACCGATCTTTTTGCATCACATACCTGTAGATATGTATTAAAATATTACTGATCTCTTTGCATCACATAAACGTGTATCAAAATATTACTGATCTTTTCGCATTACACAGACGTGCATCAAAATATCACTGATCTTTTTGTATTGCCCAGACGCGTATCAAAATATTACTGATCTTTCGCATTACACAGACGTGTATCAAAATACCACTGATCTTTCTGTATTACATAGACGCGTATTAAAATATTCCTGATCCTGTTACTGATCTTTTTGCATTACGTCATACTATCGGGAGGACCCTAAGAAAGGGAATTCTCTCCCGACAATGCATGTCAAGAGACGGATCAATACACTGGGGAGAACGTCTTTATTTACACAAGAATGTCATTCTCAACTATTTATCAGATCCCCGCTAAAAGATAAGCTGGGATGATTGCAGTCCTGACGCGGTTAAAACGTTTGTTTGCTGTTTTCTTCAGAATAATAATAATAATAATAATAATAATAATAATAATAATAATAATAATAATAATAATAATAATAAGGAACGATTAAAACGTTTATTTACTGTTTTCTTCTGAATAATAATAATAATAATAATAATAATAATAATAATAATAATAATAATAATAATAATAATAATAATAGTTGTTTTTACGGCATTTAATTTGTATAGAGTCTTTTCTATTCGTCTTAAAATCTACGTTTTCTCTGACGAATGGAGATGACTATACAAAATCAAATGCCGTGGAAACAGGTATTATTATTATTATTATTCAGAAGAAAACAGCAAATTTTCAACGCTACTGCCCTCACAGAAGGTTTCCTCCCTAATAATAATAATAATAATAATAATAATAATAATAATAATAATAATAATAATAATAATAATAATAATACTGAATTTGTCGGGTAAAGATGAAGAGGCGTCACGTGAAGTGGTTCAACTGCCGTCTGTGTTATACAGTCATGGATTTTCCATGCCGACGACGTCGATTTGAGTCATAAAAAGAAAATAAGTTCAATAATCGAGGCAACTTTGCCGATGTCGAATATAGGTTTTTTCTTTATAATTATATTATTATGATGATTATTATTATTATTATTGGAGAAACTAACCCACAGTTATGTATATGTACAGATATTTGAAGATAAACATAACTGTGGATTTGTTTCCCCAATTTAAGACTCATGCTACTGTGAGTATTATTACTATTATTATTATTATTAAGTCTGGAAAGATTTTATTGTCGCAATATCATTGTGGAATTTACTTTTCATACTGTTGTTCTTTATATTATTATTATTATTATTATTATTATTATTATTATTATTATTATTATCAAAAAGTTTGAATGCCAAAGTTCATATATTACTGTGGCATTTCCGCACAAAGCAATCTTATCTTCCCATATACATCAGTTAACAGATGTCATCCACTCACTTTGCTCTTGTCTTTTTTGTACCGTTTCAAATAACATTAAGCGAAAAAATACTACAGACACCACATACACTGACAAATGAAATTTTTAATTATGATTAATAAATGAACTTATAGTCTGTAAAATAAAAACAAAAAGGCCGATGGAACGGGCGAAACAAATGAGCTGTGTACTTTTTTCAACTAAAAATACAAATGATTAAAAATTATTATCTTGTTCTAAGTCTAAACAGGCAGTCTGTCCTAGTTAGGTGATTGACTCTATTGCATACTAGTTGAAACAAGTCTGAAACGAGCAAAGCATTTTTAAAGTATATTAATAAATGGAAAAACGATATAAAATAATTACTCTAATGGCCATAATTCTTCAATGTGATGTTACATTAAAATTAATAGGAAATAAATCAAACATGAACTTAAAAGCTTAAAAATAGGAAGAAAAATAAAAGACTGAAATTCCAAAGTAACTCAATTAAAAATAACAACAGGCCTTTGAAACAAATGCCTACAATATCCAAACTTTTGCATTCACATTACCCACCCCACTTATCTTTAAGTTACCCTAACTTACAAACCATCATTCTATAAAAGAAAAATGATAATCAGAATTAGCCTTTCTATTCTCAAACCATTGTCCCCTAAAAAAAAAAAAAAAAAAAAAAAAAAAAAAAAAAAAGGGGTAACTGAAATAACCCTTTCAATGCTCAAACTTTCGCATTCAGTTCCTCTAGCGCCACTAAGGTTCGGCCAACTCTGACTCACTAGCCATCATCATCATCTAACGCACGGGATGAGTCACTCTAAGGAGGGCCTCCCAAAACCTCGGTCGATATATCCGACGCTGGCGACTTTTTATCATATCAGTGACGTGGGTTACACAAGTTTTATTCGCCTCAGGGAGGGGGAGGAAGGAGGGGGAAGAAAGGTTATGCAGGGTCGTGTTTATTGACTTTGGTTCCTTAAGAGATTTCTCTTTCCTTCGCTCTCTGCCTCTTCTTCTTCGTTTACATTGCGCGTGTGTGTGTATATATATATATATATATATATATATATATATATATATATATATATATATATATATATATACATATATATATATATTTCATCTTTTATAAGTATATTTATATATATATATATATTTATATTTATATATATTTATATATATATATACATATATATACAAACATATATATATTGTATACATATATAATGATTAAATTAGATTATTCACATAACTTTTTTTTCTTCGGAGAAAAACTACAGATTACAGAGAATTTGAGTTCGATGTTTAGACCGAATTTATGCGCGCGCGCGCATTCCCATAAACATACATACAAACAAACACACACACACACACACACACACACATATATATATATATATATATATATATATATATATATATATATATATATTACTAAAGGACCTTATTCAAACTGGATGGTGTCTAATGGAGTATTTATTCAGAAAAATTTACGAGCTTTCTTAGACACCACCCAGTTTGAATGAGGTCCATTTAGTAATTCTACTAATGCACAGAACAATTGTGTATGTGATAAAGTTAATGTATATATATGTGTGTTTGTGTATGTGCAAGATAATATTTGAAGCCTATTACATACAAAGCTTAACACTAAGGTGATCATTACTGGAGAGACAAAATCTTACTACATTCAACTTACCTGCATGTCTCACTGGCGTCACAACATTAAGAGTCAACAGTGCCATCCTCCTGCTGTGATGAAACTGACACACCAGAAACCTGAAAAAAAGAGGCTCTGTAATTCAAAAGGGAATAGTTATAAAAGGAAAACTATCATTACATAAAATAATTGCCTTTATGAATGCACAAACCTTGGAAAATTAAAAAACACTAAAACCCTGTTATTGTGACGCACAACAAGAGCTTCATACGATGCATAAAATGCACTGGATAAAAAAAGAATAACCGAACCCTTTATGACGTGAACTATAAAGAGCTCTGATGGAAAAACAGCTCTATTCGACTCAAAACCGAGGCTCTATGCGGCGCACTACGAAAGCTCTTTACATTTCCACAAAGCAACAGTAGTCGGTGAGATATGAAACAATGACAATCAAAATAAAACAATTATTTTATATATCTAAGACAAATTTATAGTAATTCGGAATTTATCGGTCAAAACTTTTCATACTCAAAAATATATTCTTGGATTACCAAAATAAATTACAAATAATCGTTGTGAACCGTATGTAGATACATTAACAAAAGCATATTCCTCAAGTACAGAGCATTCATTTGCATTACATCCTCAATTTTCGAGTACATATCACATTAACTTGCTTTTATGAAAAGCAACTTAATCACTACTGCACAAAGAAACTGCCTCAAGCTCATGATCTAGAACCCATTTGATCCAAATGACCCATAAAGTTTTCCCATACCAAATAGAGAACGGGGGACATAGAAAACGTATACACAAAGTGGGGTAACTTGCAGAGTTTTCTCGTGGCTGTAAAACATGGAATCTCATGACTTTCCTATATATACTCGGGCCAGTACTGAAAGAGCGCTGTTCATGAGACTGCCAAACTATATGGGAAAGGAACAAACGAAACGAAAAAAGATTAAGAGAGACAAAGCAACGCCTCTGGGAAGCTGGGGTCGAGAAGAACATATCGCAGCAAAGCAAAGTACAAAATACGATATGTATTCAGTTAACTTATATGATTTCCTCTTTGAAAGAATCGTGTGCTGACATCATGCATTATGCTACAGTCTTCTTAGATGGCATACTTGTTCTTTCAGTATTTATTTCATCAAGGAATTCTACCGTAACTCTCCGCCATTGATATAACAATTAACATGCCTACAGCATTTTGCTTTGCCAAGATATCAAAGAAGTTTTATGGATTTAAAAAACTTTTTCTATAGGAATAGCTTATATCAAATAATGAACGTCTTATCACAAGTAACCACGTACATTTCATGAAACTTTCTGGCATATCTCTTATCTTATACACAGCTACGTATATCTTGCGCGTAAAGTTTTTTTTATTATGACAATTATTTAAAGCCAAAAATTTATTTTCCAGCTGCAAAAGATTTACGTCATTTCATTCCTATTTTGCGTTCATTGACAACCCATCCACCTACCTACTGGAAAAAAAAAAATAAAACATATCTGCTCGTACAATTTGTATATCTAAACTCCTTGATGTTGTATGTGCTAAACACTACCTAACCTTTGAGAGATTTAGTGCATGTTGTCTGTGAAAACATCTCGTTGTTTACCAGCATGATTTTACTTCAAATTCTTCTGAGAAAACTGTGCCTTGTTGTGGTGTATGTGTTTTCGTCCTTTTTTTAAAATTAACAATAAATGCACAGGCAGCGTTTTTACAAAAATATAGGGAAATTATTGGGATGGCCTTAATTGCTCAGGTTTGGAAAAAATTACGAGGCACAAAATGATACATATATATGTATGTTTTATATATATATATATATATATATATATATATATATATATATAAATATATATATATATATATATATATATATATATATATATATATACATATATATGACAGATATATTTACTCAACATGTAAATCCAAGTGGACCTGCTGCTATTTTTATTAACAATAAATATGGCAATAACTCCATTTTAAAATTTTATATAACTCGACAGTCGGCAAAACACGAAAAAAAAAATACGGTAATATTTTCGTAGTGTCTCCATTTTTTGTAACTCAATGACAAACATGTATAACAAATCTTATCGCTGAATATTTTTATACAGCCTCGATGAGACGTTTTTTCTGAACGAAATCAAAATTTATGCAATTTACTTTATCATAAATTAAAGAATTTCCTTACAGAAGAAATCAGGGACGACACAAAAACTCGATGAATAATGAAAACAAACCTTCGTAACTAAGGAAACGATAGCAACTATAAATCCAAATCATTATCATCATTATTATTTCAGTAGATGAAACCTATTCACATGGAACAAGCACACCAAACGGGCCACTGACTCGAAATTCAAGCTTCCAAAGAATGTTGGTTTCAACCTCCCACCACAGACCCCACACTGCAGCAGTAACTGATCATGATACAGAGCCAGTGATTTTTCATCGCCCTGGGGGAGACGCGAACCCGGGACATCTGACTGGCATACCACAACACTAACCACTATACCAGTGGACCAGCTAAATGTGGAATCTCGAATATAGATCTGCAATCTAGAATCATTACAGGGGGCTTCTAATTATGGATTTGGGCTTGCAATTAAGGCATCATGATTGCCAATTTAGTACTGTGGTTATAAATATAGCATAAAGGTTAGAATCACAACCTTAGCATTAGGTTTACAATTATGGTTGGTGGTTTGCAGTTATGACCTTAGATTTACAATTATAGTATTTGGGTTTGAGTTTGCAGATACGACATAAGGTTTACGATAATATTGGGTTTGCAGTTAGAACCTTAAATTAATAATTCCTGTATTAGGGTTATGGCCTTAGATTTATAATTTTATTAGGTTTGCAGTTACTGCCTAGGGTTGACAATTGTGGTATTAACAGCTCTGAATTAACGTTATGGTAACAAGCCCACATTCAAAGTTCTGGAATTACTACTAGAATTAGATTCTGCACATACCATTGGTTTTACAGAATTGCGTTTACAGTTACAGAATTACATCTGCAATTAAAGAGTTAGGAAATAAACACAGAGCTTTGTTCACAATTACACAGATGGGTTACAGTCATGCAAATGGGTATAAAACTACAGTTATGATCTTAAATGTAAAGTGCTCTCACTTCCTTAGAGTCCAGCCCTTCTTTGTTAAAAAGTTAAGGGCACAGAAAAGAACCTTTTGAGAGGCCAACAGTTGGTCAAACAAGAAAGTGAAGTACAGCAAGGTAGAAGATGGGCCAGACCTAACTGCCCATTTTTGCACCCAGGGCTGTCCAAAGCACTTTACTCCAGCAAGAAGTAAGGGGGGGATTAAGTTGGCAGACCTTTCTACGTATCTTGCATTCCATACTGATGACTTTTCCACTTAACGTTAAATGACTTACGGTGCAATTTTGTCTGAGACATTTTCTTAAACCCTTTAAAAGTGTGTTCCTAATGTCTGAGAACATTAATTTCAATACTGAAAGAGTGTTTTTCCCAAACAAGGATTAAAGCCAAGAAAGAAAGTAGACTGTGGGCAACGTGGAACGGCCAATATAACCTCCCACAGAAAGCAGATGTATATTTGCAAGGACATATATTTTCGATATGCATTCAGAATAAAGACTAATGACAGAGTGAAGATCCACAACCATAAGTGGATCTAGATTTTTTATTCACCACTGGAAACAGGTATGGCAGTGTCAATAATCCAGTTTGCTCTGAGTAAAGACTAGCTGAGAGCAATGCTAACTGTTAGATTGCTGTGATTCACATTCGCCTTCATTCTTAACTGTAGTTTAGGATATAGGTGACCTCTATCTGCAAGTTTACATAGTTGTTCCTAAAGACTCCAAGTTGTTAATGGTTCGTATCCTAAACAATGTTGTTTATACAGCATGCTGCATGCACAATTTATCTTTAAATAAATTTTGTACAGACTCTAACGCACATCAAAACTTTTGTTTTTGCTAAGAAATCTCCTGACTTGAACAGTACCTGTCCTGTTCTGTACCATACGCAGTCATATCTTGCAGGCTGAATATTAATGAATGTGGCCAATAGGATCCATTAAAATCTTACAGGCAATCAATTTACTTTACCTCACCTTTCCCATGGTGGCCTACATAGCACTGTACCATGTCATAAATTGTTTACAGTGCTACAGCTTGCAACACTGGTTGAGTTGCCAATGCACATTTCTTACTCTGTGTTAGTAAGAGTTTCCAGATAGCACATTTCCTACACAACATTAGCCAAGAGTTGCCGATAGCATATTTACCAGTTAGTGTCAGGGCAACCTTGATATATCACACAATTACTTCTACCTGTCAGGGAAATGTTGCTAAATAGTATATTTGGTGTTAGAGAAACGTTGTCTTAAAAGCACAGTACATCTAAGTTTTAGAAAGAATGTTGCCAGATAACATATATTGTACTCAACTATCGATGGGAAAGCTGCTGTTAGTAAAAATGTCACTCAAATGTCGAAGGAATGTTGCCACACTATGTATTTACAATTCTTTTCCAGGATCAGTTGCCTGATTGTATATTTACAACTTCTAGCCAGGAAAGAGTTGCGTGATTGTCTATTTACAACTTCTAGTAAGGAATGAGTTGCCAGATTGTATAATAACAACTCACAGTCAGAAAATGTTGCCAAATTGTGAATGAACAATTCTTAGTCAGAAAAATTTGCCAGATTGTATATTTACAACCTCTAGCTAGAAATGAGTTGCCAGATTGTATATTTACAACTAGTCAGAAAAAGCAGCCGGATTGTGTTTACAATTCCTAGTCAGAAAAAGTTAACAAGTTGTATATTTACGATTCCTAGTCACAACAAGTTAACAAGTTGTATATTTACAACTCCTGGTAGGAAACAGTTGCTAGACGGCGTACTTACAAATTTTCCACATCAAATAAAACTGCTATGTGACGGCTCAGAGGCCAGAGTGTGACGTTTTCATTTGCATTTTTTCCACTATCGTGAAATCATCCTGTTTTGTTCACGGATCAATCTGTTATCTGATGTTGCCATGATGTCGCTGATGTTGCGGTGATCTAGGGATAGGTATGATCAGCTGTTTGTGGTTATCCAAATGCACTAAAGGGTGGACTGAAGATGTATCATCGTTGCATATTGTTAAGGTGACGAAAATGATTTTCTAGATTTTATAAAGAGAATTATTCGATGTCATTTTTAATATTTTAGAGACGTGAATGTGATAGTGTCTAGATTTGATATTATGTAAACATTCGAACTTCCTCTAGGGTTAAATTCTTGAAACGTTTGAACTGTGTCGTTACTCTGTACAATATTAAGAATAAAATTTCTACAATTTGTAAAATGGTGGTTTATAATTGTAAAAGAAGCAATGGTATCAAATTATATCAAATTAGGAGTAAAGTGAAGGTGCTGGATTGAGTCAAAATTGTCATTATCAAAAAATAAAAAAAGGTACTTTAGGTGAATTGCAAGAAGAATGTGATCAGTATTCAGTGTATGACAGGAATACTGTATATAGTATATAGATATATATATATATATATTATATTTATATATATATATATATATATATATATATATATATATATATATATATATATATATATGTCTGTAATTTGAAAGAAATGAAGGTTTAGTCATCAAGATGCAATGTATATAATTTTAAGAGTATGGAAATGTACAGCGTTTCTATATATATATATATATATATATATATATATATATATATATATATATATATATATATATATATATATATATATATATAATATAATATAAATAAATATCTGAGACGCCTCCTTGTCTATGTAGTGGTTTAAACGTTACACTGCAGGCGTGGAAACATTACCTGCGTTACATAACAATGCCTGTCTCTTTTCTGATTCCATTCACTGATATATATATACATATATATATATATACTGCTTATATATACATATAATATATATATATATATATATACACACATATATAAATGTATATATACACATACATATATATATGTATATACCATATATAGTCATTCCTGATGTTTGTCTCTTTTGAATATCAAACTGGAAAATTAACCAAGTGTTGCAC
Source organism: Macrobrachium rosenbergii (assembly GCF_040412425.1). NCBI lineage: Eukaryota > Metazoa > Arthropoda > Malacostraca > Decapoda > Palaemonidae > Macrobrachium > Macrobrachium rosenbergii. The sequence continues at coordinate 32,842,670 of NC_089794.1, read as the reverse complement.
TATCCTAGAAGTATAACCGTCTTCTTTTAACTTGGAAAACATAAATAAGTGTCACGTTCCCTTGGAAATGCAATGAAGTATGTCATATTTTACCGACATAGAAAATGTAACCAAGTGCGCCATACTAGCTTGAAAATAAAAATATGAGCGTCATAATTAACTGAAAAATATAACCACTGTGTGTCATACTGCCCTGGAAAGTAATTACAACCGAGTCTGTCACACTGACCGTGAGGGTACCAGTATAACCAGGTGTGAGATGTTGACGCAAAATATAATTAAGTTCGCCGCACTGACGTGAAAAATAATAGTGTTTCTTCATAGTGAAATGGAAAATATAAACCAGCTAAGCCATACTGACCTGATAAATGTAAACAGCTACGTCATACTGACCTGGTAAACATGTTAGTGTGCCATGTTGACATAACATAATCAAGTGCGTCACACTGATCTGGAAAATATACCCAAGACGTCATACTGACTCGTAAATATAACTTGGAAATACTAAGATGGAAAACGTATATCTAAGTGTGTCCTACTGTCCTGGAAGTATGACTGCCATTCCCGGTTGCAGAAAAATATGTTGGTTTTCTTTGAACTCGTAACTGTGACCAGTGCTACGAGGGCTTGTGAGTCGACCTTACGAGTCGACCTCACGTGACCCAGTTTCGTTTTGTTCCACTGATAAACGAGTTCTCTAAAACGTGTTCGATATTCTCTAACGTGACATACGTGTGTAAATTTTTTTTATAACCCTGAAATATGGTTGTTGAGTTTTTTTTTTACTGACTTACAAAGGACGTACCTCGTATTCAATCTGGCACTCCTGCGTCAAATGCTATACGACTTTCGGGAATAATGGCATGTATTCCTGATATTAAATGGTAATGCTGATGACAGGAGTCCCATACGACGAGTGCCATATATCACGTCTGCACACAAAATGGCAAGTGCCATATATCCCATAACTAACGAGCAAGTGTCACGTGACTTGAGTAGAGGGTAAGTGTTAAATGTCTTTTACCTTACTAATGGTCAAATACAATTTCAGTTCGTCCAGACAAAAGCGCGCCCTTAAATGATTTCATTCACTTATCTTTATTTTTCCAGTTCGTCCAGAAGATAGCACGTGTGTAAAATATTTAATTCATTAAATGTTTTTCTTTTTTTGTTAAATGTAATGATTTGACGTTACGTGAACCCTCGGCAGTGTGCGTGTTAGTCTAATCACTGAAGCTCGGTTTAGCTGACACTACAACTTTGTAGTGTCAGCTCCGTAAAGGTGAGGCTGTACCAAGTCTTAGAATGAGGGATTAATAACTCTATCAGCCACTATTTCTTTTTATATTTTTTTTCTTGTAACTTTTGTTTGACACTCGAAAATGACACCAATCTCTCATGAGCTCGACCAATGGTTATAAAACTCACTGGTTAGAAAACTCGACCTTCTAAGCATGTTATATCCACAGTTATAACCACGTCCCGACGATATCGAAAAGATGTATATATAAAATGTAACCACTATTAAGGCTCCGAAGTGCTTTTATTTTAGCTTTTGTTTGACACTCGAAATTACATCACTGTCTCATGAGCTCGACCACTGGTTATAAAACTCACTGGTTATGAAACTCGACCGTCTAAGCCACAGTTATAACCAGATCTAGACGATATCGAAAAGATGTATAAAATGTAACTTCTTTTATGGTTCCGAAATGCTTTTATTTTAGCTTTTGTTTGACACTCGAAATTACATCACTCTCTCATGAGCTCGACCACTGGTTATATAACTCACTGGTGATGAAACTCGACCGCCTAAGCTTGTTACATCTCTAGCTATAACTAAATTAGGTTCTGACAGTGCTGAAAGACACGTAAAATGTAACCACTTTTATGACTCCCAAGTGTCCACATGAAAGGAACGAATATTTATTCACTGCTCCAAATGAAAGGAGCGGCTATTTATTCAGTGATCCAGATGAATGGACCGGCTATCTAACTAATCGTAAAAGACATTTTAAAAATCTGTTGAGCTAGCCAGTTCTCTCTGCGATTATAACCACGACTGAACAGTGTTGGAGAGACGTGTATATCATATCCACTGAAACGTCTCCAAAATTCTCCATAAAAATTATTTATTTTTTTATTGAAATTCTTAAACCGAATCAACATAGGTTACTTTTGTGTTTAGTCGAAAAAATTGGTGAATGTATTTAGAGACCAATTTCCTTTACTACATAAAAATGGTTTACAAAACGGTCAGTGTATTAAAACAAGACATTATTTCAAACAAAAGACAGATTTTTGGACAAGGAATTTTTCGAAACCAGATCTGGTTTCAAACAAATGACAGTGTTTCAAAACACAGAGCAATGTTTCAAAACAAGGCAGCTGTTCCAACCGTAGTTTCAAAACTTAGGACACTTTTTTTTTAAACAAAGCAGTGTTTCAAAACACTTAACAATGTTATGAAACAATGAAGTTGTTTTAACCAAAGGACAATGTCAAAACTTAGGATTGTTTTTTTTTTAAACAAAAACTATTTCAAAACACTTGACAATGTTTTGAAACAAAGTTGTTTTAACCAAAGGACGATGTCAAAACTTAAAAGTGTTTTTTTAAGCAAAAAATGTTTCAAAACACCTGACGGTTTCGAAAAATAGGTACTGTTTCAATCTACGCCCGGAATTTTCAAAGACAGGAAATTGCTAAAAGCATTCGCAACACTCTTTAGCAAAGTTACGTGATGGACGTAAACGAGTTTTTTTATTTTTCTAAAGAGGGACTTTATAAAATAATGGCGGTGCTTTAAAACATTTAACATTTTTAAAATAAAAGGCAGCGTTTCAAAACAGGAAATGGTTTAAAACAAGGACATTATTTCAACCTATGGACACCAATTTGAAACAAGGACAGTTTTTTGTTTTTAAACAAAGGAGCGAGTTTCAAAGTCAGAACAGTGCTTCGAAGCTAGTACAAATTTATTCCCAACTAAACACAGTTTTTAAAATATCGGGTCAGTGTGTTGAACGAACCCTTTTTTTCTAAAATGATGACAACCTTTTAAACTAATTATGTATTTAAAAACAACAGACAGACACTCATTTTAATTAGAATAACTCAGACGCTATTGCAAAGGTATTTTTCTTAGATTTGTTAATATCCTTGTGATAGACGACCAACAGAAACAAGGCGTTATTGGAAACGTCACAGATAAACGGGAAAATGACTAAAGATATAACTTTGTCATTTAAACAGGAATAGTAACATTACCTTTTTAAACAGAACTGGTTATGTGAAGACGCTTTTATTAAACGGTAATGGCAATATGAATCAATCAGGAATTGTACTGAAGCTATAACTTGATCATTTAAATAGGAATGGTAACATTTCCTTTTTAAACAGAACTGGTTATGTAAAGACGGTTTTAAACAGCAATGGTAATACGAACCAAGCAGGAATGGTGACACGAGAATCTCTTAAAACCAGGAATGGTAATCATTTGCAAACAGGAGAGCCAACACGATCTTTGAAAGACAGGAATGAAAGGTGATGGGAATCTTCAACCAGGAAGAACTAAAACGAAGACTACAACTTTCCTCTCACAACCTATGAACAACTTAAATAGCAAAGGATACAAGATGACTTGTAATGAAACCGGAATATTATCTGCATTCTTTAATAAGCATATCACCTATATTTTTAGCCTGTTAGACGCATCATAACACACAAATTTCACATGTGGGATGAATTAGCAGCGGACAATAATATTTACTATGAAAGCCCCTAACCTCTTTTTTAGGCTACAAGCAATGCTAGGTGCTGCTACTTTTAAAGTCTTTAGAGGTCAATACCCACAGGTCTAAGTTAAAGGAAGAAGTAACTGAAACTTATGGCAAATTTCATATTGTAAGCCGAGTTTAAAGCCAGGTCTAAGTTAAAGGAAGAATGCTAGAATTCCAAGTTCTTTTCAAACTATCTGCCAAGTTGAAGTGATATGTTTAAGTTTAGAGAAAAAAAGATTTTAAATTCAAAGCCATCTTAGAATTGTACACTGAGTTTAAATTAAATGTCTATATTAAAACAAAATGTGATAAAACAAATGAAAATTCCAAAACAAAACACAAGTTCAAATTACAGTTTTCTTCTGTGTGGTATAAGTTCAAATACTTTTAGAACTTTTACCAAGTTTACAGATTAAAACGTCAAGTTTAGGTGTTAAAGAGCAGCTCAATAAACACACTTAAAGAGTTAGGGACAAAAACAGTTTTATAAACCAAGGTTAACATTTATGTTAGATTTCAAATGGCACTCTATTATAAGGTCGATGCAGTTTTTTAAAGTTTCACGCCTTCTAAAGCGTAACCAAAGGTGACTTGACTTTGACTTAGACTAGAGTCATTGGGAATCTACGAAATAATAAATTCAATTTCTTATTAAAAGAAAAACTCTGTCTTACAAACACTAACTTATGCC
>NC_089794.1:32785697-32833197 GCF_040412425.1 Macrobrachium rosenbergii | reverse complement strand
TCTGTACTTCATCTTAGGCTTGGGTTTTCCCCTGTTAGTTTTTATGGAAATCTCTCGGCTCGCATTTTTCTTATTCTTGGTTTTTCTGGTGTTTTTGTTGAAATATCTCCAATTTCAATTACTTTTTTTTTTACTTGTACTTTTTGTTTTGTTTCTGTCAAAATCTCATCATTTTGAAACAGATTCTTCCTGGTTGCTCTTATTCTTCCTTTCCACGTTTTCTTTGTCTAAATCTCACCACTTCAAATTCCAGTCTTTTTATTTCCTCTTTCTCTTGGGTTTCCCAACCAGTTTGGTCTAAATCTCTGTAATCTTATATTTAGTTTTCTACTCGTTCCTTTTTAGTTTTTTGTAAAAGAAAACTATTGTGCCGGCTTTGTCTGTCCGCCCTCAGATCTTAGACACTACTGAGGCCAGAGGGCTGCAAATTGGTATGTTGATCATCCACCCTCCAAGCATTAAATACACCAAATTACAGCCCTCTAGCCTCAGTAGTTTCTATTTTATTAAGGTTAAAGTTAACCATAATCGTGCTTCTGGCAACGATATAGGACAGGCTGCCATCGGGCCGGGTTAAAGTTTCATGTGCCGCGGCTCATACAGCATTATACCGAGGCCACCGAGCGATAGATCTATTTTCGGTGGCCTTGATTATACGCTGTAGCGGCTGTACAGAAAACTTGATTGCGCCGAAGAAACTTGCTTTTCTTGTGCCTTCAGAAATCACTATTTCATTTCACTTTGTTAGCTTCTAATGATCTGCTTTTAAATAATTTTTTTTTTTAGGCTAAGCTTTATTATATCAGCTGTTATGCCTTCTTGTTCTCTTTTTTTTCTATTTTTTTCTTCATTAATTTTGTTTATCTACTTCTTTCCATGCGTTTCTCCAACAAAAACACTTCTCCACGATAATGCCCTAAAATGGAAAACTTCAGTATCTGCAAAATTATCGAAATTGAGATATTCCACCTGTTGGGCTCCTGAAACACTAATACACAAGTTACTGCAGTTTCAGAAAGATTCTTCAATGCTTTCCACGAGTATTTAGTGGGTTCCATTTGCAGTATCGGCAAAATCAGTAGTAAGGCAAGGGAGTATCTACCATTTTTCTCAGTTTTGTATTTTTGCAGATACTGCAGTCTCCCATTTTAGGGCAGAATAATAATAATAATAATAATAATAATAATAATAATAATAATAATAATAATAATAATAACAATAATAACAATAATAATAATAATAATAATAATAATAATAATAATAATAATAATAATAATAATAATAATAATAAAATAAAGCCTCAGTTTCCTCAAGGTCGTTCCGTCACGCCGTTTAGGAAGCAGTACAGTCATCCAATAAAGTGTTGCAGTGCCGGCCGGGTATAGCAATATCGCCCTTATTGCACGCCAATCGCCATTTGCGTATGCATTGGCGCTGAGCGGAATGGCTCGCTTTTCTTTTATTGCCTCCTTTCTGATATTTCCTTTTTTTCTTCTTCCTATATACTTCATTATATTCTTGGGTTTTCTCAGCTGGATTTGTCAACATATCTGTACCTGAAGTTCGGGTTTTTTTACGGGTTGTTTTTTTTTTTTTCTCGATATCTCTCCATTTTATAATCGTCATTTTCTGCTTATTCTTCTGTTATTTTTGTCGAACTCTCTCTACTTTGAATCCCATCCTTTTACTTGTTCTTATTCTTGTTTTTTTTTCCGTTATTATCGAAATCTCTCTATTTCGAATTGGGGTGTTTGCTTGTTCCTGTAATTTTTCCTCCTCTGTTTCTGAAGAAATCTGCATTTTGAATTCGACCATTTTACGCGTTCTTACTGTTTTTAGTTTTCTGTAAAAGAAAAACTGAGAAAACTTTTTCTGTCCGTCCTCACTTTTTTCTTCAGAGCTTAAAACTACTGAGGGCTGCAAATTGGTATGTTGATCATCCTCCTCCAATCATCAAACATACCAAACTGCAGCCCTCTAGACTCAGTAGTTTTTATTTAATTTTTAGGTTAAAGTTAGCCATAATCGTGCTTCTGGCAACGATATAGGATAGACAGCCACCGGGCCGGGTTAAAGTTTCATGGGCCGCGGTTCATACAGCATTATACAAAGACCACCGAAAGATAGATCTATTTTCGGTGGTCTTGATTATACGCTGTAGCGGTTGTACAGAAAACTCGATTGCGCCGAAGAAACATTTTTTTTTTTACTTTTTTTTTTTTTATTTTTAGTTTCTACCTTTTAATCTCTTTTGCTTCGTCTTACTCGTGGGGTTTCCAGCCAGTTTTGTCGAAATCTCTGTTTTACAACCATTTTTCTAAACGTTCTGATTCGTGTTTTTTGTTTTGCTTTCTTATTTTTTGGAATCAGGGAACTGGGTTGCCCGTTCCACAGGCCTTCTCTCATGATATATGGGAAGCTCTCTTACGTATCCAAAATCTGATGCGTAGGGTTGGGCTACTTGTAAACAATATCAAGTATTACGGAATCTTGCTAGACTTTGGGAACCTAGAATTAGAAGCTGTGGGTCAGAATGAAGTCCGAGTAGTCACCGGAACAAGTCCATCCATAATATTTAATATCTAAGAACTACTACGACATAAAATCATTGATTCTAGTAACGTTTGGTCAGTACTGATGGATTCTAAATTAGTAATGTTTGGTCAGTACTGATGGATTCTAGTAATGTTTGGTCCACTGATGGATTCTTATTTTGTCAGTACTGATGGATTCCAGTTTGTTTGGTCACTACTGATGGATTCTAGTAATGTTTGGTCAGCACTGATGGATATATTCTAGTAATGTTTGGTCAGTATGATGGATTCTAGTAATGTTTGGTCAGTACTGATGGATTCTAGTAATGTTTGGTCAGCACTGATGGACTCTAGCAATGTTTGGTCAGTACTAATGGATTCTAGTAATGTTTGGTCAGTACTGATGGATTCTAGTAATGTTTGGTCAGTACTGATGGATTCTAGTAATGTTTGGTCACTACTGATGGATTCTAGTAATGTTTGGTCAGCACTGATGGATTCTAGTAATGTTTGGTCAGTACTGATGGATTCTAGTAATGTTTGGTCAGTACTGATGGATTCTAGTAATGTTTGGTCAGCACTGATGGACTCTAGCAATGTTTGGTCAGTACTAATGGATTAGTAATGTTTTCAGTACTGATGGATTTTAGTAATGTTTGGTCAGTACTAATGGATTCTAGTAATATTTGGTCAGTACTGATGGATTCTAGTAATGTTTGGTCAGCACTGATGGACTCTAGCAATGTTTGGTCAGTAATGACGGATTCTAGTAATATTTGGTCAGCACTGATGGATTCTAGTAATGTTTGGTCAGTACTGATGGATTCTAGCAATGTTTGGTCAGTACTAATAGATTCTAGTAATGTTTGGTCAGTACTGATGGATTCTAGTAATGTTTGGTCAAACTGATGGATTCTAGTAATGTTTGGTCAGTACTGATGGAATCTTGTAATGACTTTGGGAACCTGAGAATTTAGTAATGTTTGGGTCTGATGGATTCTAGTAATGTTTGGTCAGTACGGAACAAGTCCATGTTTGGTCAGTACTATCTAAGAAGTAATGTTTGGTCATAAAATCATTGATTTTAGTAATGTTTGGTCAGTACTGATGGATTCTAGTAATGTTTGGTCAGTACTGATGGATTCTAGTAATGTTTGGTCAGTACTGATGGATTCTAGTAATGTTTGGTCAGTACTGATGGATTCTAGTAATGTTTGGTCAGCAATGATGGACTCTAGTAATGTTTGGTCAGTAATCATGGATTCTAGTAATGTTTGGTCAGCACTGATGGATTCAACAATGTTTGGTCAGTACTGATGGATTTCAATGTTTGGTCAGTACTAATGGATTCTAGTAGTGTCTGTACTGATGGATTTAGTAATGTTTGGTGACCACAACTGATGGATTCTAGTAATGTTTGGTCTGTGCTGATGGATTCTAGGTTTGGTCAGTACAGTCAGTAATGTTTGGTCAACTTAGGATTCTAGTAATGTTTGGTCAGTACTAAGGGATTCTAGTAATGTTTGGTCAGTACTGATGGATTCTAGTAATGTTTGGTCAATACTTTTGGGTGACCACAACAATGTTGCTTGACTTACATCTGTGAAGTTAAGCAACAATACTTTTGAGTCTGGCCTGTGCTTGGATCGGTGACCACAACAAAGTTACTTAACTTAAATCAGTGAAGATAAGCAACGATGCCTCTGAGTCTGGCCTGTGCTTGGATCGGTGACCGCAACAAAGTTACTTAACTTACGTCAGTGAAGATAAGCAACGATGCCTCTGAGTCTGGCGTGTGCTTGGATCGGTGACCAGCGACCAATGTACATGATCGACAACCATCTGATGGTCACAAACATGGTGCTAGAAACCTCTAGCTCAAAAAAAAAAAAAAATAAATAAAAACAAATAAATCAAATTGAAATAAAATAAAAAATAAATAAAAAAAAGCGCTCAGAAACTTGCAACAGATCTTAGGAGTCTGGTGTAAGTGGCAATGGGTTACAATAAGATCCGGAAAGCCAACAGTTTTAGTTCACTGATAAAATCGATATCACCTCTCTATCTCATTATTACAGATAAGAGCAACGAAACTCAACGTTATACTCGGATGTCGTACAGAGACTTTTTGATAGCATGAATATCACGGCGGAACAATTTTACAAGTTATGTACGCCAAGGGAAATGGAGAGATCATGTATAATGTATACGCGGCAAATATAAATTATATATATAAATATATGGTATATATATGTAAATATAAATTATATATATAAATCTATAGTATATATATGTATATATATATAATATATATATATTTTTGTTTTTGAATAAATATATATAATATACATATACATCATATATATTATATATATTACATATGTATATATATATATAATGAAAACCCAAATGTATAAATAAGGATGAAAAATCTTAATTATAAAATATGTAAATAAAACCCTTCCCTAAACAGGAAATCCCCTACCAATTTATTAAAAAATATGTGGAAAAATCTAGAAACAAATTATCAATAATTACCATTAGAATGTTCATTAATGAAGGTAAATATATATATATATATATATATATATATATATATATATATATATATATATATATATATACATATATGTATACATATATGTATGTATACATATGTGTATATATATTTATATATATATTTACATATACAAAAATTGGGAAAAAATTTAAAGAACAATAAAATATGAAAGGGATGTGTATAAAATGACACACAAATAAACATAAATAACCAACAGCCTAACTTGTGAAAAAAACTAAACTTATATATAGAATAGATGCTTGATTCACATGCAAATCTGCATGCACGCGCTTCGACGTCAATCAACTCGATGGGCATGCAGTGTAATCCCTTTAGCGCTGATGTAAACACACAAATGTTTGAAATATGCGACTTACGACCTAAAGCGTGATATTGTCCCTTATTTCCATTCGACTCTGGGATAGATAAACTAGAACAGAATAGTAGAATTTGGGCCAAAGGCCATGCGCTGGGACCGATGAGGCCATTCAGCGATGAAACGGAAATTTACAGTAAAAAAGTTTGAGAGGTGTAACAGGAGGAAACCCTCGCAGTTGCACTATTGAACTAGTAAAAAATACGCCGAAGCTTCTTTCGGCGCAATCGAGTGTTCTGTACAGCGTATAATGCTGTATGAAACTTTCAGCCACGGCCCATGAAACTCTCAGCCGCGGCCCATGAGACTCAGCCACGGTCCGGTGGTGGCCTGTGTTGTTGGTACCTATAGCGGTGCCAGAAGTACGATTATAGCTAATTTTAACCCTAAAGAAAATCGAAACTACTGTGGCTAGAGGGCTGCAATTTGGTATGTTTCATGATTGGAGGGTGGATAATCAACATACCAATTTGCAGCCCTGTAACCTAAGCAGTTTTTAAGATCTGAGGGCGGACGCACAAAACCATCACACTAGTTTTCTTCACAGAAAACTAAAAATTGTCAGAAGGTGGGAAGTAAGATGGAAGCAAGAGAATCTGAACGGAGGTACAGTAAAAGGAATGAAAGGGGTTGCAGCTAGGGGCCGAAGGGACGCTGCAAAGAACCTTAAGTAATGTCTACAGTGCACCGCATGAGGTTTCCCAGCCTTGGGGACTGGGAAACTTTTCGTTCCGAGTGCCTGGCAAAGAATGGTAATCACCTTCTCTTAAGGGTTCCCGTGGGAAATGTATTTTGGTTAATAAGACGAGCTAAATTTCTATGAAATACAGACTTGTTTCTACTGATTTTTATCAATTCCATAATAAAATTTATGGATATAAGCCATGAAACTATTTATGAAGTACACATGGATGTGTAAAATTTCATACAGCATTTTCATCAAGATTTTATTTTTCCTTATCCCAAATAATTTCATCCGCTGATGACCACAGTCCTTGCGACACCACTTGATATTACTTAATCAACCAGGGGACACCGATCTGATATACCAATTTAACGCCGGGAATTTCACCTACAGAATACCGACTGCTATCGATAAACTCGCCCGCCCGGGTGCATTTTACACCACGTTATTCCACGTTATTTTAGATATCAGAAGATAACGAATGATAAGGCTTCGGGAGACACACATCCTTTTACGACACAGTGTGGAAGGTCCAGTAAACGACACGATTTTATATGGTGCGTGTGTGTTTGTGCTTGCGATGTCCGTAAGGTCATTAAGCGAATGAGGAGGAAATTTATCTTTAATAAGTTTTCTTTTCCTGTGCTTGCTTCCGCTCATTCGTTCGTGTATTTTTGTTTTCAGTTTGTTTATTGGGGAGTTACGAGATGTAATGAAGTAACTGATTTTTACTTCAGTCATTATTTGCCGTGGATGATTCCGGTAAGTTCTGGCTTATGTGCTAATAAAATATAACAATGGCAATCTATATGTAATTAGAATGCAAAAAAAATTCATTTTGGTAAGTTCTGGCTTGTTATGTACTTTTCAAGTGCGTGTGACTAATAAAATATAACAAAAGTAATCCATATGTAATTATACTGAAAAAAGTTCAGAAACTGAAACTCCATTACTTGTAGTCAGGGCGATGAAAGATAAAAAAAGAAGGATAATCCGTAAATTATATGCAACAATTATCTGATTTAAAAAATTTCATTATTTTTGCTACGCATTCTCACGCAATTTTATAATTTTTTTTTTTGTCTTGTAATCTAATGTAACGTTACTTTGTTACCTTCACTCTAGCTTCAGATATGTAAAAAAAAAATCCACTGACCAGATAAAAAGTAAAAAAAAAAAAAAAAAAAAAAAAAAAAATTCACTGACCACAAATCATCTTCAAATTTCCGACAGGAAGTAAATTCACACTATGGGAGGATGCTCAAAACTCATTGATAAATTACGCTGCTGGAAGAAGAGAAAGGTTAGAACAAATTTCTTGTTTTTTTTTTTTTTTTATGTCAATCATTTACGTCTGCTGCCCTAAAACGGAAGACTGCAGGATCTGCAAAAACACATAACTGGGAAAAATGGTAGATACTCCCTTGCTTTAACACTGATTTTGGAAATACTGCAAATGGGACCCCTAAATATTCGTGGAAAGCATTGAAGAATCATTCTGAAAATGCAGTAATTTGTGTATTAGTGTTTCCGAGCCCAATAGGTGGCAGAGTATCTCAGTTTCGAAAATTTTGCAGGTACTGCAGTTTTCCATTTTGGGGCAGTATGAGTGCATGAAGATTGTGTATAAAACAAATGTATGTGCAAAATGTAAGTTTACAATACACGTTAACATCCCAGTCATCATCAGTTAAAAGTTTTTTCAGTGTCATTCACGTATGAGAATATCTGTATGCACATATGTATACTAACTGCATATATAAAGTATAGGCATGTGTGAAATGCGAGTTACTCTGTGCAAAAAAAAAAAAAATCTTTCCAGTCACTCTAGGTAGGTAATTCCTCCAATCTTCCCTATTTTAAACTAATAATTTTTTTTCACTTACCCTTTTATTCAATTTATAACTCACTCCGATTCCAATTGAACTTTACTTCCTGTCCCCCAAGCGTTCTAGATTATACATCCTAACTAACTTTTTCATATTTTCAGTCCATTCTTTCATCACTTACGCTTATCTCTAATACGCAATGGCCACAGCATTTTGACACGACTTCTCTGAGTCCAATTTTGAAAAATTGTTAGCCTTCCCAACCCTGGTTGAGTTTCATGTTAACTTTTTTTTTTTTTTATCTCAACACAATATAATCCCTTTTTCCTTTTTACTTTCGTTATAAACCTTGCTTATAACTATGAATTTGGTCCACCAAGTTCCAACAACCAGTCGGATTATTAATACGAATTATTTTAATGAGACCCGAGGAATATTTGAAGACCCCCACCACAAGCCTCTCCTGAAGAATTTGTTCGTGAAATAAAAACACCTGTAATGGAATGTTAAAGAAGGAGGACATTGACGTTGTAAAAAGTAAAATGAACAAGATGAGAAGGATAAGGCAAAACGCCAATCAGCTGGGATCCAAAAAAGAGAAGCTGTACAGAAAGACACTTAAGAATTGCGCCGGGGCTGACCATTCCTTCCTTTCTAAGCTTGTTGACGATCATGACAGTTCTTTCTCCTTTATTCCAAATTGAATTTATCTCTTTAGTTCCTATCCACTGGTTCGTAGTATTCCACTCTCCAAAATGGTGCTAACAATTTTTGTCTTTTTAGAATGATTTTTAAGAATCTTGGTCATGTTTGTCCTTCATATCTGGGATATTAGTTGATATTATTAGAAACTTTAATTTTTGTGTTTTGTTTTGACTCAAGACTGTAAGATTCGAAATTTAACTCTTCCTTCCTCCCTTTATACACACAATATGTCTCTCTCTCTCTCTCTCTCTCTCTCTCTCTCTCTCTCTCTCTCTTTCTTTACTTTTCACTTAGGCTTTTTCCACTTATATCATCATACATTTATTAACTCTTTTCCATGTCACTTGTAAATCAATCTTATTTTTTACATTTTATCTCGAATCAGTAAGCATAAGACTTCCTTTACCAACCCTTCCAATATTTTGCTTTTTCAGTCAAGATTTTCAAAACTATATCAACATTTAACAACACAAGAAAAACTGCACGGAATCAGACGTTCCTTTGGAAAAACTCTTACTGACCTACTGGCTTCAAATTCATTATTCTTACTAAACACTGATTAACTAAAGCATGTTTTGTTTTTTCGTGAGTGCAGATCCAATTGGACAGACATCCTAACACCATTTTCTAGCCCAGACCCATAGTAAACAATATAAAGGAAAAGGAATGAGAAAGTTTTTTTTTAAACATCCATATAACTTTTCAATACTTGAAGAAAAATCGCATAATCAGAGGACCTCTGGATGTGTGTGTGTGTGTGTGTGTGTGTGTGTGTGAGTGTGTGTGTGCGTGCGTGTGTGTATGCACATTAATTTAACGCTAAAATTAAATCATGACTTATGAGAAAAAGCCACCAAACCACGGATGATAATAATGCATTAACGAGATTCCTTACTTGCGACTTGCAGTGCAACACAGAAGGCCAATGAATCTGGTTACCTCAGAACCTATAGAAGAAAACCTAAGTTACTGAAAAACACGGAACAAGTAACTCAAGCAGAAACTGCAGACATTTAAATGATCACCAAAAGTACCTGAGGTTACCTTAAAACAAATTATAGGTTGCTAAGAAATAGACTGATTGATTTATAAAGATTTAGCTGTCAAACCTTAGCATTGAGACATCTAGGTCATCCAGGGATTAAGAAAGTGAAAAGGGAAGTTGGAGTGGTTGGACAGCAAAATAAAGGGATCCAGACAATAAAGGAGATGAAGTGCAAGTATCTAAAGATGGAAGTAGGGAAAGACCCCACAGTTGCAGTAAGAAGTAACGGTTAGAGGTGTTGGACAGAAAGACTGAAGAAAGGAAACGGGAATGGAGGTAAAGTAAAAGGTTAAAAAGTTGGTGCAGCTAGGGGGGGGGGGGCTTTTAGTAATGCCTACAGTGCACCACGTGGTGTGCACTGACGACACCACTCCCCCCTCCCCCCTACGAAGACTAAATAAAAAAAAAAAATCTGTGAAAAGAATCCTAGTATCGTGATACCACTCCTTATGACGAATCTTATTCATTCCCATTCAGCGCAGTCTCTTATCTGAATTCAAATAGGCGATAAAACCTACAATAAAATTCATTTGGCTCTGATAATTCCCTTGGCATTCCACCGTTCTTTCAAACCATTACAATTAGTGAAGACGAGAAACAGAGCGAAGACAATAAATAAGTAGCAGATAACTAACTGTGCCTTCCCTTCTAATCTTTCTGTCTGTAAGATAAAAAAAAAAAAACTATCGTCTGAACACGTAGATTTCACATTCTTATGCAATGTTCCCGTTCTTTTTTTTTTTTTTTACCATACATCCATCAACGTAATGCTACTGAAACCTATTTCAAGACTCAGACTCACATCCAAGAATAGTTGCATTAGCTTAATGGATTCTTAGTTTTTCACATAAAACCCTTCATTTCTGCATCCAAGGAAGTATTACGGTGTTTTAGTTGTTTTAAATAAGTTTAAATTTCTTAAATCAAGTTCCATACAACATTTTTATGATTATTAATCTGTTTGAAATAAATTCCTGGGAGCGCATTAGGCTCAAATGATTAAAACAAAATAAAATTCTGAGGAGCTTTTTTTAAGCTTAAAATTCGTTAAATTAAGCTCTAAGGAGCTCTTTCGAGTTCTTTCTTGCCCGAATCAATTTCCATAGAACCCTTTCAAGCTTAAATTTGAGAAATCAAGTTCTACAGAACAATTCAAGGCATCGTTTGAATCAGGTTTCAGGAAGTCTTGTCAGATCAAATTAGTTCAGTTGGGATCCAGGTAGCTCTTTAGGCTTAAATTGTTCGAATACCATTGAATGGAACCCCTCTAGCTTATGTTGTTTCAACCAAATTCCATAAACTTTTTATGCTCAAACTGTTTGAAATAGGTGACATAGAATTCACTATAATTTTTTTTCTCGTGTTACAAAGCCTTTTTTAAATTTCAAGTGATCTGAATATTTCCAGGGGACTCTTTTGAGCTCTAAGCACCTCAAAACGATTTTCTTAAAGTCCTTGACTTTGCAGTTCCAAAAAAGTTGAAATAACTTTTTAAAAATTCCATAATAATGTTCTGACCTACTTACGAACTTTTATAAGCATTAAAACTTGAAAAGCCTATTCTCTTAGATACTACATTGTTATAAACTTTTAATACTTGAATGATTAGATTTAACATCCAATTACAAACTTTTTCGTAAATATTTTTGAGTCAATGCACCTTTTGTTAACTTATATCGTTCGAACTATTATAGCTTCCTGTAAACTACAGATCAAACTGAAATTCAAAATATGGTAAAGACTCGTAAAAGGGAAATCCATTACCTGAACAAGGATTCAATCTCACTTTTATACTGTCCCAATAAAACAATTCAAACAAGGCGTTCTGTTATCTCAGGAATGAAACGAATCAGATAAGGAGAGTCATTGATGATAAAGGAGCTCGGAACTTCGTTGCACAGTGTACGTGAATAACCCATAAGGGGGGAAGGGAAAGAGAATACAGGGGAAGGGAGGGAGGGGAGGGGGAAGGGAGGAGGAGAGGAGGAGGAGGAGGAGGAGGAGGAGGAGGAGGAGGAGGAGGAGGAGGAGGAGGAGGAGGAGGCGGTGAAAGGGAAGTAACTGCCTACGCCTGGATGGCTTGACACAATGTGAATTTAATATAGAATTTAGGCCAAAGGAAAAGCACTGGGGCCTATGAGGTCATTCAGCACTGAAACGGAGTTGGGCAGCAAAAGGTTTGAAAAGTGTAACAGGAGGAAAACCTCGCAGCTGCACTATGAGTCAATTGTTAGGAGAGGGTGGAAAATAAGATGGAAAAAAGAGAATATGAAAGGAGGTACAGTAAAAGGAATGAAAGGCGTTGCAGCTAGAGGCCGATCGGACGCTGCAAAGAACCGTAAGTAATGCCGACAGTGCACCGCATGAAGTGCGCTGATGGCACTAACCGCATACAGGGTTGGCGCAATGTGGACAGCTTTACAGGTTCTCCTGTAGAATTCCTTCATAGGACCCCTAAAAAGTTAAGTGTACCTCAGCTTAACCAGACCACTGAGCTGATTAACAGCTCTCCTAGGGCTATCCAGAAGGATTAGACTTATTTTACCTGTCTAAGAACCAACTGGTTACCTAGCAACAGGACCTACAGCTTATTGTGGAATCCGAACCACATTACAGCGAGAAATGAATTTCTATCACCAGAAATAAATTCCTCTAATTCTTCATTGGCCGGCCGAAGACTCAAACGCGGACCCAGCAGAGTGCTAGCCGAGAACTATACCGACCCGTCCAAAGAGGGACCCCTGATGCAATGCTACTTGCATCTTACTTTAAATCGACCATGCTCTGTTCTCCACGGGATTTATAACCTCCATTTATCCCCATCTATGCAGCTGGGTCTGCCCCAATTCTTCCACCTCAAGTCCATCTTCTTCCTACCTGGTAGACCAAATTCTTTATGATAAATTTCACAGCTGATTCACGACTAAATCCTCTTGGAAAGTTTAAACATACGACCCAGTCATTGTTTCCAAGTGTTTTGACTCAGTAATTTTGTTAAATTAAATACTATTAATACTACCACCACGACTAACAACAACAAAAATAATAATAATGATGATAATAATGACGACTCAGTCGATGGTCTGGATACCCTAAATAATGAGAGCGACGATGAAAAAATCGAGAGATAGCGCAAACGTCAATAGCACGGGAGAATGATAAGCGGTAACTGAAGTATTGCTTTGTTTCAACACAGATGAGAGACCAGATGTAAAGTCTAAATTAAATGCAGACGGATTTCCAGGTTATGAGTTAAAAAGACATGAGAGAGAGAGAGAGAGAGAGAGAGAGAGAGAGGAGAACCATTACTTGAATTTCCTAATAAAAAATTGGATATGATAAATATGATGTGTGTGTGTGTGTGTGTGTGTGTGTGAGAGAGAGAGAGAGAGAGAGAGAGAGAGAGAGAGAGAGAGAGAGAGAGAGAGAGAGAGAATTTCTGACCATTACTTGAATTTCCTAATAAAAAACAGGATATGATAAATATAATGTGAATGTGTGAATGTGTGTGTGTGTGTGTGTGTGTGAGAGAGAGAGAGAGAGAGAGAGAGAGAGAGAGAGAGAGAGAGAGAGAGAGAGAGAGAGAGAATTTCTGACCATTACTTGAATTTCCTAATAAAAAACAGGATACAATAAATATGAGAGAGAGAGAGAGAGAGAGAGAGAGAGAGAGAGAGAGAGAGAGAGAGAGAGAGAGAGAGAGAGAGAGAGATTTTGAAACTTCAAGGCCAATTTATTGGTAAATATGCAGAAAGATCGCTAATTACTGAACAAATATCTACATATTTAGATATTTCAAAACGAAAACATGCCATATCATGAACATTCAGAGAAAATTATACGAAAATCTGACTGCACAATTAGCACTGAAGAAAGACCCACCACGTAAGAGTAAATGAATGGAGAATGGAGAATGAGAGACAAAGGTCAATAAGAAGAGCTGGGTTTCATGGTAAATCAGGCAAAAGGTCACAGGAAATGACAAAAGCAAAACCGAGCTTTATCAGAACACATTACACCCAAGGTCTAGACTCTAAGAGAATACGAGGTCTACCCAAATATGCTCAGAGTATATTTGAAGGACCTTGGGTTTACCCATGCGAAGGTGGAGCGAGGATTAGTAACTGTTGTAGGCGAGTGTAGTGTGTGACGTCACGTCTGCCTCCAGGGCTCATTACGCTTAGTGATTCAATAACATTTGGGGCTTATTTTTACTATTAAATATTGTGTAGCAATAGATAATCTTATTTACTGACTAAAATTAGACCCTGATTACGACTTCTTTAAATAATCATGCTATATAAAACAACGTGTATCAATATCTTTCTCAGTGTGTAACAGACTGCCTCTCTCTCGCAACTGGTCCGTAAATAAATATGTACAATAAACCTCCGGAATGGTACTGAACTCCCTAGGTCAGGACCAGCCGTTCCGACCCTCTCTTATATTGCCGTCATTCTTGATACGTTATGGATGCGCTATTCCTTTTTCTTTTGTATTCGGGTCTGGGCTAGAGAAGGGCACCAAGATGCCCAAAATAGTCAGAAAGCACATAAAAAATAATTAAAACATTCTTTAAAAAAAAACCCTCACGAAAAAGATCCGGCGCATGCAAACCTAACTAATGACAACCCTTACCTACCCACTGATCAGACAGCGCCCCAGGAACAGAGGACGCTTTTCGTAAACCGAAAAATTCCCGAGGAACTCGACAACCCCCCTGCTAAACTCCCTAAGTATGCCGACAACAAAATCAAAACATCTAAGGTAAGTTTCAAATCTCTATCTCGTTTAAAGGCTACATTTTGATACAGAAACGCCTCTTGTATCCAACACAGAATAACTTTATGTCTTTTAAGATCTTGCTTCTTCTTTGCTTATGAAAGAAAAACTTCCGAATCTTAAATATATCAAATGTTGATTTAAATCATATAAATACCTATGCTGATTCAACACCGACCTTGAAAGAATTAAGAATGTTCAGTTTATACTGACAATAATGACATTAAAACCATATAACGTTATTGAAAGATATTAAATATTGATTAACTTTTGATATTCATATGACAATCTACTGTGGCATTAATGAATATCAAAATGCTAATTAGTAGGTCGTAAGAATGTCAACATTTCTTATCGTAAGAATGTCAACATTTCTTATCAAGGTAAATAATTCTTATCAAGACGATAATCACACTTTGTGTTTTTTTCGTAACAATAAATGATGCTAAACAAAATCATGAAATAATGGAAATTATTGTAGTACCTTTCGTAAGGGGCATGTTTAAATATAAAAAAGTACTTTGGTCCAAAACCTAGACAATAGTAGGAGGTGAACAATTTTGAGCTAGCAACGGAGTTGTGGAACAGGTTATTCTAGAATGGAGAGAACGATAGAAATAAAACAAGCACGTAAGTGATTTAAAATTAGGCAAAATGGGGGACGCTGCTCGTTCTTAATTGATTCTTGAACCCCTTCGCATATTCTTTCTCTTGGATGTCTCTCTCATTATGGCACCAGTAAGAACTAGGGCAGTTACCATGACAAAATAGCATAGTAGGTTATAATATTAACGCATGCTGGTCTAATAATTCAAGTTAGGTTCAGATGTTTATTATCTTTATAACTTTTATTATCTACTGTTATTATTATTATCCAACAAACCAAGCTCCCAGTAGAAGCAGAGCCCCTATTAGCCGTACCTTCAAAACAAAAATAATATCCGGACCCCCTCCGACGATCATCGAGATCATTCTACCGCGCTCTAAACATCAAAAAGCTTTTGGAGGTTAGAAGACACCAGCCGGTCAACAGTAAAATCTCACATTGATAACACTGTGACCATTTTCCAGTTTGGCAACGTCACATAAATATCCACATAACATATATCATTACAATCATTATTGCTCTGCAAAGGTGTATCGGTTTTATTTTCTGTTCCCTCATTTATTTACTTATCACATTTTTCTCTCTCTATAGGATGATTCCCTCTCAGGTATTGAAGATTTAAAGATAGATAGATAGAAACCAGAATTATCATTTCTTAAAAAAGAAAAAAAAAAAGGCGTCAAAGAATAAGCAAATGGAATTTCTTAATAACACGTTCCAGGACAAAGAATAAAGGACGTATACTGAGCTACCATAACAACTTGATCAAGGTAACTGCAAAAAGGACACCGAACCCAACGGAATAAAGTAGATGATCTTAACTCACAGAACAGAAAACAATGATACTCATATTTGGAAAAATGAAAGAGAATTTACCATGCAAGAATGGGGAATAGGAAGCCACGGTCAATAAGCACTGGAGTGCTTAATAAAGGAAACGCTCTATTGAATCACAGCTTATAGTTTAATGGTCAAATTAATGAAAAAAATAGACTGATAAGTATGTGACGACACACCATAGCTTAATGCTCAAATGACGTCACATAGCAGTTAGTGTTCAAATGACGTTACGTACCAGTACGTTGTTCAAATGATGTAAAGTAACAGCGCCATGTTAAAATGACGTCACGTACCATGTTCAACTGATGTCACATAACAGTACCATGTTCAAAAGACTTCACGTAAAGGTTCCATATTCAAATGATGTTACGTAACAGTATAAAGGTTCCATATTCAAATGATGTTACGTAACAGTATAAAGGTTCCATATTCAAATGATGTTACGTAACAGTACCATGTTCAAATGATGTCACCTAATAGTACCATGTTCACAAGCCGTCACATAACAGTACCATGTTCAAATGACGCCACCTAACAGTAACATGTTCAAACGACGTCACGTAACAGTACCATGTTCAAAGACGTCACGTAACAGTACCATGTTCAAAGACGTCACATAACAGTACCATGTTCAAATGGCGTCGCATAACAGTACCATGTTCAAATGACGTCGCGTAACAGTACTATGTTCAAATGACGTCACGTAATAGTGTTGTTCAAATGACGTCCTGTAACAGTACCATGTTCAAAGACGTTACGTAACAGTACCATGCTCAAATGACGTTACATAGCAGTACCATGTTCACATGGCGTCACGTAACAATGCAGTATTCACATGACGTCACGTAACAGTACCATGTTCACATGGCGTCACGTAACAGTACCATGTTCAGATGACTTCACGTAACAGTAACATGTTCAAATGACGTCACGTAACAGTACCATGTTCAACTGACGTAACGTAACAGTGCCATGTTCAAATGACGTAACGTAACAGTACCATTTTCAAATGAAGTCACGGATTAGCACATGTTCCAATGACTTCACGTAACAGTGCCATGTTCAAATGACGTCACGTAATGGTTCCACATTCAAATGAGGTCACGTAACATAACAGGTTAGTGTTGAAACCACACAAAGTAATGAGTCACATTACGACTTGCAAGTTTGAATGACTGACAGCAGGTTATCAGTCGTCAAAACTCACTTAATAGTTGATATTGAAATGATGTCACATTTTAATGTTCGAATGACGTCACAGCATCGAAAAACCTCTACGGAATTTCCAAAGTAATGTGAAAAATACCCGTTATCTTGAGTTCGTTTAGTTTTTATCTGTACAGTATCTTGCCCCTCAGAAATATGTAGAAAAAAATAAAGTTATATTCAATTGATACTGTTTCTGAATCATGGGTATCTTATCGTTAATTTTCACGATATTTTTTATCGTAATCGAAATTATTTTATCAGCAGCAAAGTCATAATTTTCCAGATGGAACTGAAATAAACGATATAAAATATAGAGAATGCGTGTTGTAATCATTTTTATTTTCATGCCAATTAAAAATGAACTTTCAGCTCATGTGATTCAGACCTAAGGAAGTGATTATATATATATATATATATATATATATATATATATATATATATATATATATATATATATATATATATATATATATCTTAGTACAGTTCACAAAACGAATGAAATCTGTTGTTCACATTCACTAGCTCTGTGGTAATACAACACTTTCTAATATTTTAGGTTACAATTCCACTGAAATCCTCGCCGAGTCTAGAATCCTTATTTGGAGGATAAACGTGTTTAGCGCTTTAACCACTTCAGATATTAGTTTTATCCTCCCAAACACGGGTTCGAGATCCGGCGTTGGAGAATTATGTTTAATTTCCCATTTATGTTTTTACCAGGTTTCAGTGGAAATCGCTATCCAAAAATATTAGGAGATATTGCTGTTGCATTGCTGTTGTAGTTCACATAATGCTTCCCAAAATCCCATGAAGTTTGAAATGAAAATAGGAAATTTAACGAGAAAATGAGGGCATTTGGCTGAAGCAATGTTAAGACCTTTCAAATGAAAAAAAAAAAAAAAATACAAGTAATGATAAAGCATTTAAAAAGATAAAAAAATACAAGTAATGATAAAGCATTTCAAATGATAAAAAATAAAAGTAATACTAAAGCCTTTCAAACGATAAAATATACAAGTAATGATAAAGCCTTTCAAATGATAAAAACATACATAGATAATAGAACAACACATTACTGCTCTAAATTGGGAGATTGCAGCATCTGCAAAAATACAAAACTGAGAAAAATGGTAGATACTACCTTGCCTTACTGCTGATTTTGCAGATACTGCAAATCGGACCGCCTAAATACTCGTGGAAAGCATTGAAGAATCATTCTGAAACTGCAGCAACTTGTGTATTAGTGTTTCACGAGCCCAATAGGTGGCATAGTATCTCAACTTCAAAAATTTTGCAGATACTGCAGTTTTCCATTTTAGGGCAGATTGGTATGATATTAAAACGAGAACCCCTCACTCAAAACTTGGCCAGCTTCAAAACGTCCTGTGCATTCAGCATACAGACGTAATTTAATTTAAGCTATACAAAGTGACGTATGAAATACTTCCCAATATTATGATTTATTTTCTTGAAATTAAAAATGAAATAATATAACTTTAGGCCGGAGTTCCCAGTCAAAGCGAAAATAGACAGCATACACCGACAGATATAGTTGAGTATATATATATGTGTGTTTGTGTATGTATATTTTATATATATATGCATGCATGTATGTATATTATATACATACATATACATTATATATGTATGTATATTTTATACATATATATATGTATATGTATGTGAGTATGTAAATATATATATATATATATATATATATATATATATATATATATATATATATATATATATATATATATATATATATATATATATATATATATATATATATATATATATAACATCTTGAATTCTATGCTTCATTATCGGGAATGAAAGCAAACCTACAGGCATGAATGCCCATAGCTCTTACGACGCCAATTTACGTAAAACGAAAACACCAGTTGAAAATTCCTACGAGTTACCTTAACATTTTTCTCTTCTGTTTTCAGTACAAAATCTACACTTTCCCCTTCAAGAATCTTTACGAGCAGTTTCGCCGAATAGGAAACTCGTACTTTCTTTGCGTCGCAATCATATCGGTAAGACTGTTATTAATTGCCATCTTTGTTCCTATACATAATTTTGAATCTTGTAATAATTACAGTTCATGTTTTTAATATTATAAGTGTCACTTACTGTTATGATACTGATTGCCTTGTTTATTATCTAAGGTACCGTGACTGTCACTTATTATTGCGATAATAAACAATATCATTATTATCAGGTATAACGATATGATAATACAAACGTCTGGTATTACTAATGATGAAGTAACATTCATTATTATAATGCTAATCACTATAATTATTACTTTAATTAACAATGTGATGTTTAGCAGAATTATTATTAGCAATAAAATAACAACATACACATATTTGTGTTAACAGCTGTGAACTTATGAAGAAATAGGAAACTAATCCTTCAATGGTTTGACTTCAGACCTGAGCTCTCTCTCTCTCTCTCTCTCTCTCTCTCTCTCTCTCTCTCTCTCTCTCTCTCTCGGTCTATTTTAAGAATTTAATTATCTTCCATACCGCCCTTATCCTCACATTCACATCACAGAAACTATGATTAGGAAAGCTCACTGCTTTTAGCTCAGATCTATATATATATATATATATATATATATATATATATATATATATATATATATATATATATATATATATATATATATATATATATATATATATATATATATATATATATTTATATTTATATGTATATATATATATATATATATATATATATATATATATATATATATATATATATTTATATATACATATATATATATATTTATATATATATATATATATATATATATATATATATATATATATATATATATATATATATATATATATATATATATATATATATATATATATATATATATATATTTATATGTATATATATATACACACACATATATACATACAGATGGACGCCACACACTTTTATCAGAAAAGCTCACCCGCTTTCACCTGACATAAAATAATAAAGCCTTAATGGAAAAAATCGCTTTCTGATATCGGCAATCAATTAAACGCCACCATGTTCAGTACAACGATGTTAATTTTTATCATTTACTATACACGCCACAATGAAAGCTATTAAAAGCACTAAAAACAACAACGTTATTTCTAATATTCACGATACATATCACAAGCAACATTGATAATGAAAGCTATTGAAAACAATGCAAACCACAGCCTTACCACACTTCTAACTGGCCTTGCTATCAGTAGTTGCCAGATATTACTTTTTGTCATGCAACTAGCTAAATCATAGCGTTATCTACTTGGCTCGAATCAGCAATTGTACCCTGTGACCTATGTACCCTAAAGGTAAAATTAACTATTAATTTTATTTTCCTTTTTTGAGAAGTATGAAATATTGGTCAGATACATCTCGCTGGTCTTATGCTTTCATAAAAGCACACTTAACTTCCAGGAGGTCACCTCTAAAGATTGTATTGATCAACACTTACTTCACAAAATTTATCTCCCAAGGATTTAAAGGTAAAGAAGGATTTAAAGGTAACGAAGGATTCAAAGGTAACGAAGTACAATCACTTTATCGAATCGGCACTACCGAGTATTCTCGCCCATGCACACCAGCTTTAGAATCCTCTCTCAGCTTTCGTTTTCCCGGGTCCTATAATAACCCCTTTAGGCGAGGCAAGTCTGTTTCAAGGTTTATGTCCTATTTTTCATCCCCTTTTTTTTTCCATTCTCCATTAGGCTTCTTGATAAGGATATTAAAATTCCCGTCTTTTCAACCCTGCAAAATTTAGATTGGTTTTCGAGGGGTCTGCCCCACATTCCTGCATCTCAAACTTCTTTCTCTTTATCTTCTTGCACTTTATTAGGCATAGAGCTGGAACACGTGTTCCTATTTAGTTCTCAACGGGTTCAAGCCTAATTTCAAAGTGGATTTTTTCCCAACGGTCCGATGACAGCTCTTTTCCCTCAACTTTGGAATTCTCTATCTGCCTCAGTTTCCCCTTCTTCTGCAGTTTTCCATCATTTACAAGGCCAGCCTATTTCTCACTTCAATTCTTTCTGTTTTTTTTCGGACCAGACCTGATAAGGGCAGTAGACTGCTTCTCCATAAGCTTATACAGTACAGTCATAAAGAAATATATAAGATATTCAACCTCATCTTCCCCAAAAACCTGGAGAAATACTGATTACAAAACCTAACCTTCTGCTGTAGGCAGTTAGGAAGGTTCTTTGTAGCTTCCCTTAGGCAACCAGGAGCCTTGCTTTCAGCCATTCATATACGGTGCTCTGCGGCCAACAACTTGAGTTTTTTTCTATTTTAGCAGCCTAACTTGGTTAAACTTTATCACTTCAATTTTCATCCTTCGTTTACGAAAAAAAATCCTTCGAGCGAGATCTACGAGAGACTAGAAATGTGACTCAGTGCTCTAGCTAAACCAACATGCCTAAAAAAAAAAAAAAAAAAAAAAAAAAAAAGGGGGAGAGAAAAAGCAACTGGACAAAAAATATAAAAATTATATAATTCATCAAAAACATAAAAATATAAACTTTCGTTGCACATATCGGAAACCATTTGGGCAACTATGATTATAGGAGATAAGATAATCGGTTGAATAACACACAGGCTATTCAGTGCAAAGTGGGAGAGGTGTGTCACTGTCATACTAAATTTAGATATTTATCTTCATTTTCCAAGCGAAGACCGTCGGCATGGGCGACATGACAGCACCTAGCCCGTGCTTGAGGCAAAAACCTTCTCTCTCTTCTCCCTCACATCTATATCCAATGAACTTTGAACCACACAAAATCAAATTTGACTATCAGTTAATCTCCATTGGCTACTAAAATACCCCAAACCAATTCTTTACCAAGCAAAGAGAATGACGGAAAAATGTGGAAAATCAGTGTTCAAGACTTTAACGCATAAAATGAATGACAAAAACTTAAAACGGGTAATTATTGATGTTAGAAATGCATACATATTTATAAGCAGCAACACAAAAGGCACTTTAAGCTGCTAAATTAATTTCCAAAATAAGACATAAAATGTAGTTAAAAAGGTAAGTAAAGAAAAAGAGATAAAAAAAGTATGGACAATCTAAACAAGTAAAAAAATGCGCCAAAGTTTCTTCGCCGCAATCAAGTTTTCTGTACAGCGTATAATGCCGTATGAAACTTTCAGCCACGGCCCATGAAACTCAGCCACGGTCCGGTGGTGGCCTGTTTTGTTGGTACCTCTAGCGGTGCCAGAAGAACGATTATGGCGGACTTTAATCGTAAATAAATTACCAACTACTGAGGCTAGAGGGCTGCAATTTGGTATGTTTGATGGCTGGAGGATGGATGATCAACATGCCAATTTGCAGCCCTCTAGCCTCAGTAGTTTTCGAGATCTGCGGGCGGACAGAAGAACTGCGGACAGAAAAAGTGCGGACGGGCAGACAAAGCCGTCACTGTATCTTTCTTTTACAGAAATCTAAAGTGATATCACATTTTGACTCAAGAGCAGATCCCACAGTCTTAAATTGTATACAACCTTAAACCCACGCAAATCAAAACAAACATGATGACCTTCCACAAAATAAAACCCCCACACAAGAGAAAAGGAGAAAGAGTAAATTAAATCCCAAAAGTAAAATACACCTAAAAAAAAAAAAAAAAAAAAAATTTCAAAACCATACAAAACACACCTAACTTCACAAACATTTCTTATCAATATTTGCCTTTGGAATTTGAATAAAACCGACCTGTCAATCTCGTTCAACTTCCAGCTATCCATCGACAGTCCCGTCACGCCCTGGACGAGCATACTGCCCCTGCTATTCGTCATAGGTGTCACGGCGGTCAAGCAAGGTTATGAGGACTGGCTGAGACACGTGGAAGACAACAAGGTTAACAACGTACCCACTAGAGTGCTCAGGAAGGGACGCTCACAGTAAGAGATGTTTATTGTTATATATGTGTGTGTGTGTGTGTATATATATATATATATATATATATATATATATATATATATATATATATATATATATATATATATATATATATATATATATATATATATATATATCTTTCTTTCCTCTTAGATTTTCAGGAAGTATTTTGGGAAGATTTTCCTAAACCTAAGACTCTTCACCCTTGTTGCTAACCACCACAGTTTACTAGCTACCAGATACATAATTCACTGCAAAGGTAAATGACAATAAGATGTGACAAGACGTGAACAAATCCTTCCTTCCTCCTTCGGAGAAAGAAATATGACCTCTGTGTGTATTATTTTATATATATATATATATATATATATATATATATATATATATATATATATATATATATATACATATCAATTAACAAGACCTAATTTAAACAGGATGGTATCTAGCAGTTATTTTTTTCAGAAAATCTTAAACGCTTTCAAGGACCAACTGTCCTCATCGTCTGGTAGCAGGCTGGAAAGCTAGTAAATTTTCTGAACAAATATTTCCACTAGATACCATCCTGTTTAAATGTGGCCCTGTTATCAATTAATGCACAGAACAATTGTGCAGGCAAGACATATATATATATTATATATTATACTGATCTTAAATCACTGTTACTCACAGGAAGTAAGTACGAAGGACATCCTTGTAGGCGACGTGGTAGAAGTGGCAGCTGAGGAACAATTCCCCTGTGACCTCCTGCTCATCCTGTCGTCTGATCCCGAGGCCAAGTGTGACGTCACCACGGCAAATCTGGATGGCGAGACAAACCTTAAGGTCAGTATTTTTTATTTTACTACTACTCCTAGTACTACTACTACTACGCTGCTGCTGCTGTTACTAATGCTACTGCTTCTTGGGGTTAGGTTAGGTAAACAGTGTAGGAGTTTACTGCTGCTTTTGTTGGTAGTATTTTTATAAACACTTAAAGCTACACTGTCATTTTTAACGTACTACTACTACTACTACTACCACTATTTAATAATAATAATAATAATAATAATAATAATAATAATAATAATAATAATAATAATAATAATCAGATGATATTCATAGGCTTTACAAGACACACCAAAAAACTTAAACTAGGCTTTAGGTTTTTTAACGTTTTCATAAGTACCGCCTCTATTGTTACCACCAACACCATCAATAATAATAATAATAATAATAATAATAATAATAATAATTGATGTTTTAGACCTTATTATCATTAATTGGAAGAACAAAAGGGCAGAAAGCTAAATGTCCGCGCCATTCGACTTCGAGTTATGACATCATTTAAAAGAAATTAAAAAATTAAAGTTGTTACAAAAATTAGTCAGTGAACATCTAAAAATTCTCTCTTCAGACAGAGTCCGAATAAAACCGACCAAACGTTGAGCTCGATCTACCTGAGGAATCTTATTTGGGGAATTGGAATGCCAAGAACACGATGGCCCATATGGTGTTATCTCACCTAACTGGTATAGCTTCACGTGACAAGGGGCGCCGACTCTTTATCCCGTATCTCTCTATCTTTGCCGCGATAAGCAAGGGATGACATATGTTTGTTTTCGGAGTACCCGGACAGATTTTAGCTAACACGCGCGAGCTGTCTTTGCGCTCTTACAAAGTACAAGTCACGATCTATTATATCCAGAAACTAATTTTTAGTTTTCAGTAAAAGAAAACTATTGTGACGGCTTTGTCTGTCCGCCCGCACTTTTTCTGTCCGCCCTCAGATCTTAAAAACTGCTGAGGCTAGAGGGCTGCAAATTGGTGTGTTGATCATCCACCCTCCAATCATCAAACATACCAAATTGCAGCAGCCCTCTAGCCTCAGTAGTCTTTTATTTTATTTAAGGTTCAAGTTAGCCATAATCGTGCCTCTGGCAACGATATAGAATAAGCCACCACCGGGCAGTGGTTAAAGTTTCATGGGCCGCGGCTCATACAGCATTATACCGAGACCACCGAAAGATAGATCTTTTTTCGGTGGTTTTGATTATACGCTGTAGCGGCTGTCCAGAAAACACGACTGCGCCGAAGAAACTTCGGCGCACTTGTTACTTTTTTTTTTTTATTGGGAAATCTTTTAACTTTCATATATTTTATTTCTCTGTCTTCACCGTGAGCTAGTGATCCTCACTCTACAGTTCTAATGTTTGTTGCAAGTTTCAAAGCATTGCATTGGTTTTAGGGATGGGGTTGCTGGCGCCATGCCTATGACTCAAGGTCACGGGAGCTTGTCGTAATGAAGTGCCAGTGCTATCTGCTTTAACTGTGGTTGCCAATCCAAGAACTGACCAGACCATTATTTGATAATTCCTAAAAGAGTAAATGAGCAACTATAATTTAGTACTAGGACAATCATTTTTGAAAGCAAAGTTCGGCGTAGGAATATTCACAGCTGAAACTATGCTTATGCCCATACACATGCTCTTATTAATGACCCTTGTTCCTCCTGCAATACCCTGTAGAATGAATGCGCGCGCGCGAGCATGAAAATGCATAATCTGCATCTTACACAACTATACATAAAGGGTGGCTACGACCGCCGATTTTGTAAAAGACATCATCTGACATTCGTGCCAGCAGGCCAAATTGTTCGAGTATTTGAATCTGCAAGAATTTATAACACGGCAACTGGAAAAACCCACGATTTGTTTTGAAGATAATTTCGATTGGTCGTTCTTTACGACGGCACAGTAAGCATCTTATCATAAATGAAACGAATAAACAATATGGCGAATTTTCAACATGTTCAGTACCGATGTATCCCAACACAAGTATTTCATTAGAAGGGAGACACCCACCGAGATATTCAGGCATCACTCGGTTACAGCCATGCTATAAGAGCTAGAGGTGGACTCGACAGTATTCTAATCAAACTACATTATATAAAAGACTATATTCAGCTTCATACAAGAACTGAAATTGGCTACCTACTTTCCCTGAATTATATTATAATTTTACATTTTTAGCTCAGATTGGTCGTCCTCTGAATCTCCGGCACTAAACCGAACTCTTAACTGCTGTTTCATACTTATTTCCCAAGAAATTACTACTATTTCATGCTTATTTCCCAAGAAATAACTGTTTCAGCTTATTTCCCAAGAAACTACTACTATTTAGCTTACCCCAAGAAATAACTGTTTCATGCTTATTTCCCAAGAAACTACTACTATTTCATGCTTATTTCCCAAGAAATAACTGTTTCATGCTTATTTCCCAAGAAACTACTACTATTTCATGCTTATTTCCCAAGAAATAACTGTTTCATGCTTATTTCCCAAGAAACTACTACTATTTCATGCTTATTTCCCAAGAAATAACTGTTTCATGCTTATTTCCCAAGAAATTACTACTATTTCATGCTTATTTCCCAAGAAATAACTGTTTTTTTCCCAAGAAATTATGCTATTTCATGCTTATTTCCCAAGAAATAACTGTTTCATGCTTATTTCAAGAAATAACTGTTTATGCTTATTTCCCAAGAAACTACTACTATTTCATGCTTATTTCCCAAGAAATTACTATTATTTCATAATCATTTCCCAAGAAATTACTACTATTTCATGCTTATTTCCCAAGAAATTACTACTATTTCATGCTTATTTCCCAAGAAATTACTACTATTTCATCCTTATTTCCCAAGAAATTACTACTATTTCATGCTTATTTCCCAAGAAGTTACTACTATTTCATAATCATTTCCCAAGAAATTACTATTATTTCATGCTTATTTCCCAAGAAAAACTATTTCATGCTTATTTCCCAAGAAATTACTACTATTTCATGCTTATTTCCCAAGAAATTACTACTATTTCATGCTTATTTCCCAAGAAATCACTACTATTTCATGCTTATTTCCCAAGAAATTACTACTATTTCATGCTTATTTCCCAAGAAATTACTACTATTTCATGCTTATTTTCCAAGAAATTAAGAGATAAAACGATTAGACTGCCAGTGAGAGTGGCCTGGACATCTCGAATTTCCTCTAAACTACTTCTGATATTTCTCTAAAACCGGTTAACCTTTCATGATGGCTACTGTTTTTCACCACTAAATTCAGTTTATAATTTTCTCATTTTTTCTCCTTTATCCTTATTCAGGCATTTTTTTTTTCAAATGGAATGTTGTTTTTATTGGTCAAGACAAGCTAGTACTGAACCACTAAATAAATCGGTGACTAAAGAACCTGTGTTTGATTTGCTGTGTAACAAAATATCAAGTGTTGGACCCATGCGCATAACTACATGTATCTTTTTAAGGTATATGATCCAAGTTATAAAAATATCATTATTACTATTATTATCATTCTAATTTGCGAGACCAAAACGCTACAAATGACACAAGTAACATCTCTTGCAGTCAAATCAATCCACTGTCTGTTCCAGAAATTGCAGCACTACCCAAGGCATGATGTATCTTATCCCATTCTAAACTGCATAACTTAATTTTTTTCTTTTGTCAAACAGACGTTTTTCTGTCCGGATGGAACACAGCAATTGCAAACGCTGGAGGATCTATGGGATTTTCGAGCCGTTATTGAATGCGAGGTAAGCTTTTAAAGTGGCCTTTTATTCCAAGATTTAGATTTACTAACAAAACTTAAAATGACGAAATCGTAATAAGATAGTTATATAAAGTATATTTAATAGGTTACAACTTGATAAACATGAAACACAGGTGGAAATGCAATAACATTATGAAACCTAATAATTAAAATGCACACTTTTTAATATTTCTTCTTATATTTTATATAAAAAAATTGCAACCCTATAAAATATATAACCCTTAATGGCTACGTCTTTAATAGTTACACTATATCACAGCTAACTTGGTTTGTTACAAAGAAAATGATGAATATAACTTTATATACAAGACCCACTATTTATCCATCTTGGATCTCCTTCTGGAGAGATAAGAGAACGAACTGTATATTCCTTGTGCTTTCCGTTTTTCATACCATAACCTAAGAAGCGGGGAACCTAATCTAGACCAGGCCCTAAGATAACAAGAAAAGAAAGGTAAAAGAAAAAACAAGAGTCTGGTGGGTTTAGTTCAGTGACTCTTATAGAAAAGAAGGATAACGAAAGCAGGGAGAGAATTCTGAATCTTGGCACTAGCAGATAAAAAAAAAAAAAAGAGCCCGAAAATATTTAAATAGTTCATCAGACTTGGGTTTATCTCAGCGATTGCACTTTTCAGGCATTTTCCAAAGTGCCACAATTAAATCTAATAATGAATTATATATTGTCTCAACATCACTTCTCCCAAGTATTTTATTTTAACCCTTTGTGTGTGTAAACAAGAACAGGCGAAAAAACTTTGCGCGAAAATATTCACTGAGTGATTCCCCTCGTAAGATAAGGTTGGAGTACGGTGATGAATGTCTGACCATCTTGGTTTTGAAGTTCATTAACACTGAAACCCAGCTAGCTGCACTGCATATTCAGCTAACAAAATTACTGATGAACAACTTGTCAACTAAGGCTGATCCGTAATACATCATCAGCACACTGGGCCAAATTAAAAGCTGGAGGCCTAGGAGATTCACTCATTGTTATAAATTTTGATTTGAAGTGTTACAATAACATGAAACCTAGCGAGTGCATTCTGAACTCAACGAACAAAATTACTGATGAACAACCTTGTCAACTATGGCTGATTCACAATGCATCATCTGTACACTGGGCCTATTTAAAAGCTAGAGGTCTAGGAGATTCACTCATTGTTATAAATGTTGAGCTGAAGTGTTACAATAACAAAGATAGGTTAAGTCTGGTAGCCTAACTAAGATGGTGATCTTGGAAAAATACCAGACACTTCTGTAGCATAGCTGAGAAATTTTACTTTAAGTGAAATTAATTTCATAATCTGTAAAAAGTAATCATAAATAAGTCACTGCTCATACGTTTTTTTTTTGACAGTTACCCCACGCTAACCTATACGATTTCAAAGGAAGGCTCGACGTCTACAGAGGTGATGCCGGACCTACAAAATCTTCTCTTTCTACAGAAAACCTCCTTCTGAGAGGGGCCAGGCTAAAGAACACTGAAAAAATCTACGGTAAAATGGGTCTTCCCTCACTCCCCCTTAGCTATGTACATAGACATATACATTTACATATATATATATATATATATATATATATATATATATATATATATATATATATATATATATATATGTATTTATGTAAATAAATATACTGTATATGTGTATATATATATATGTATATATATATATATATATATATATATATATATATATATATATATATATATATATATATATATATATATACATATACATATACACTTTGGACGTTTTTCAGAATACTGAGCCTACTGAACGCTGCTGACCCTTTGAACCTAATTGCTTATTAAGATATAACAGCATGATTAACAGTATTATTGGCACGGAGAGAATGATACGTTTAGCATATATATATTTAAAGCCCCCAACCCCAATCCTGATACTGTATGGCGATAAATGCATGGTTAACCTAGTGCTTTGTAAGGGAAAAACGGTGTTACAGTAACCTGCACTGGACTTAGAGGTCTGGTGCAAGTTTACACTACTCCCTAATTAGCCTACAACCGCTTTAAAATTTTGCTTACAACAAAACAGGTGTTGCTGTATACACCGGGGAAGAGACGAAGATGGCCCTCAACACCAAAATGACGAGAAACAAGTTTTCCACGGTTGAAATGTAAGTCTCAGAATGGCTTGGTCCAGAAATTTAATTAATGAACAGTATTACTGGTTACAGAAACTGGAGAAAATCAAGAAATTGCCTTCGTATTAGTAACTAATTTTCACTCTTCTCCAATATCAAAATTTCGAATAACAACGAATTTTGTATACTGTATAGCTAGTCATTATCATTACTACTATTAATATTCTTAAAATCCTCGCATTCACAAGGGATAAGCCAAGAGGATCATGAATTACATAGGTAAGATTCCTTAGATTAAATGCCCATGTGAAAGAATGAAAGTACAGTTGAAAATTATAAACAAATATGTACAACATTTAAATATATACGTAAATAAACAAGAGTTCATATTTCAGAAAAAACTCTTGAATTTTGGAATTTCTTCACCTGCAAACACTGACAGGAAAACTGTTTCACAGTTTTACAATTGGGGGATGTCCTCTGTTACTACTGCTTTCTTACATAACAGAATTTCGCATGTCACTTCCAAGTCTTGTGTAACACTTTTGACATTATGCTTTTGTTATTGTGATCATAACACAAGCCCTTTATGCAAGTCAGAAACATTGGTCTTGCATTTCACATTCTGCATGTCACATAAAATAGTTTCACTAGTAATTTGGCAAACAAAAAAAACACCCTTCCAACTTCTACTAATGCTCCTCGAATAACACACACACATATAGATAGATACATACATACATACATACATATATATATATATATATATATATATATATATATATATATATATATATATATATATAATAATATATACATACATACATACATCAAAACCCTCACCACTTAGGTTAGGTTTTACAGTGTTCCAGCTCACATTCTTTGTCCTTGGATTTTACTTTATCGCCTTTTTCCTAAACAACTTTAATGCCATAAGGCTTTAATGTCTTCCCACCACACTGAGACCTCTATGTATACCACCACACTGTTTACCTTTACTCCACTCCAGCAATATGGTAGAAATGAGGTACTTGCCTTTCCTCTTATCAATCCATAGTGACATTATTCAGCACTCTGCACATCTTCCTTGATTTTCATGAACTTGCATCCAATACTCATAATTTGTTCTTGACATCATACCCCTCTTAACTAATTCCATGAATTTCTTTCCCCCTTGGATCTTTTTTCCCATCTTATTGCCGTCTTATTGCCATTACTTCATACATTCATTTGCCAAACGTCTTTTAACGCTTGCTACTCAGACTAACCTAACCTAGCGTCAAACAACAACGGTAAAAATGCATGGCTAAATTTGTCATTAACAATAGCATAACCTAGTACAATTCATTCACATCAAAAGCCTTAGAACACAAGCATTTTTCAAACGTCTTGTTATTTTCAGTATTACAAATAATAGCTTAGACATAGCATTACGGATCTCTTGCAAAATAGTCAGTGAACCCTAGCATCAGTGAAATGTCTTGCTAGATATAGCAGAGAAAAGCCTAAATCAGATTCATATGCTCATATCAAAACGATAACTGAACTTAAGCAATGGTCAAATGCTTTCTTATACTTGTCACAGAGAATAGCCTGCCCTAGTAAGTCTTTGAACTTTAATGGTGCTTTATTAAGAAGAGATTAACCTAGCGTCTTGCATTTATCATATAGTAGGCCTAGTCTTTGAATTCTAACTTTAGTAAAAATTTGTGTATATAGACCTATTTATATGCAGAAGCACACACTCCCTTCATTACCTTCATAACAGCTATTCTTCTTTCCAGAAAAATGAACTACTATTTGATCTTCTACCTTGTCGTCCTACTGGCCGAGGTTACCATCTGTACAATCCTCAAGTACGAGCTCTATTCCTTGACCGTTGAGGGTAAGCAAGGTTACCAAGTTACAAGTTGGGATACATCTCAAGTATATAACATTCCCTTTTCTTAGAGACGTCGGAACTATCAAGTAATAAGTCAAAAGTTTTACCTTATAACCTTCTTCCTAACTATCGTGGCATTTAGTAGCCTATTCCGTCTGCCCGTGTATGAAAGAATGAGTGTACCAAGTCTAGAGTTAAACTTCATGTTCCAGCACATTCAAATCGTTACATTTATACTTGAAGTTTAAATTCCCAAACTTCAGTGGTAAAGAATGGAGACTAGCCAGTTAACAGGTCGAGTGGGAGAATATGAAGCACAGAAAAAGAATGTGGAACACACCAGTTTCCTATTGTGATTGTTCAAAGATTTCTCGTTTTTAATCAAGCACCTAGTAGCATTTACTTGCCCATGGCTGTATACGAATGCAATAGGAATGTTTGTGAGTGCCTACGTCAGTTCCACAATTAAGTTTCTCGCAATTTAGCTTAATGTTATGCAATCCATAAGACTTCCTCTGGTCAGTCACACAAAAATAACATAAGAAAAGCCATGAAATAGAGAAAAACTAAAAAACCACGCATATATATATGTTACATACAAAATAATTACTTCTAAATTGTTACTATAACTGAATATTATAAAAACTAATCATAATTAGGTAAATCCACACACTCATTATCACTTTAAATTAACCCTGCATTATCAAAACACGGTAACGCGGAATTATTGCTGATAAGAGAATACAAACATCGTCATGTTAAAGGTTGCGTTTGACTGGGCTATTTAACAACAAACAATATACGACAGATTTAGCTCGTTAATGATTGACACAACAGAATGGACCACGTCTGCGTTACAATAGAACGGACCGTATCTAACAGAATACATCAGAGATCGTGCGGGTAAAAAGCAGTGATTCAGATAAAGGGGTTTGAAATGTCCTTTACAGAGATATCAATGGCCAGGGAATACCGTACATATATTTTAGGTGACTGTAGGTGGAAAGGGGGAGGAGTCAATAGATGAGTTATATGTCAAAAGTGAGGGTGCATGGAACGATTTGTGAGTAGGTAAGTTGGCAGAGAGAGAGAGAGAGAGAGAGAGAGAGAGAGAGAGAGAGAGAGAGAGAGAGAGAGAGAGAGAGGTTTAACTGAAGAAAAGAATGTATGCTATCACGTTTCAGTATAGGCGTCACATCACTGGTCAACCACACTGGTCAACCACATTGGTCAACCACACAGAAAGAAACCTAACTTGATGCTCTAGGCAACAGGAGAATATCCTGCATCTTACGTCACATTAACAAAGGTCAACCAGGCCAAGAGAAAAGGATGGGGGGCGGGGGGAAGGGGAGCAAGAGATGTTTAAGAAGACAACTGGGTTTGGGGGTTGGCCTACAATGGCGTCAAAACATCAAAAGTCAATCACAATAAGGACGCGAGCAAGACATGACATGTTTCGTACTATAAAAGTACATGAGCTTTGCGTTATACTGGCGCCACAGTATCAAAGGTCAACCATGACATGCAGGAGCGAGAGAGAGAGAGAGAGAGAGAGAGAGAGAGAGAGAGAGAGAGAGAGAGAGAGAGAGAGAGGCTACAGCATGACTGTGAGACTGCACAAACACGCAACGTTACCCTACTTCCAAGTAGCAGCGGATTTAGCAGAGGAAATAACGGCCTAGCTAATGACCCTTCCACGTCATTAAGGTCGTCTTGGTACAGCTCATTACGTTCTAGGATGTCAACGATGAGAGAGAGAGAGAGAGAGAGAGAGAGAGAGAGTTAATGGCATCCTTTCCTCAGCAAGACAGGCTACAAATCAGAAAGAAATAGCACGCAATTCTCTCTAGTCTCAACATACGGGGGAGAGAGAGAGAGAGAGAGAGAGATTCTGGGAAAGGGGGAGTGGAGAAGAGACAGAGTTGCTATTAGTAGGCCTCATCGGAGCTAATATCAGCAGGGGAACTGAAAAGCCTAGTCCAGTTTGAAGGAAATAAAACCATGAAAATTATTGACAAAGCATCGCCTCACGATCTATGGCAAACCAATTTTCAAATGTTCCATCCAAATATTTCGGGTAAATCATCTTGCAACAGACATTTCAAACCTAGTATACACGTTTGTATCTTTGTGCGCGCGCGTGAATACGAGCAACGTATCAGTATTGCTTTTTTAGTATTGAGCCAACAAGATTTTCAAGCCAAAACGAAATACACACACACACACACATACATACATATATATATATATATATATATATATATATATATATATATATATGAAATATTTTCTGCTAAAACAGATTTCCATCTAATAAAATGAGCAATAACTTTCTACCTTTTAGCGTTTTTATGGTCTCATTTTATTTATATATATATATATATATATATATATATATATATATATATATATATATATATATATATATATATATATATATATATATATATATATATATATATATGTGTGTATACTGTATATACATCTATGTATATATATACACTGGGGCACCAGGGTTGTCCAACTATTGATAATACACATTGAAAACAATGAAAAAAAAACTTATGTTGAAGAAAACTCTAGCACTAGGCCTATTGTTACTTGGCTGGCAATGAACTCCAGAAATATAGCTCTTCCATAATAGAATCTGTCCCGAATACAACACATACCACATAATTTTCCTTTACGAAGGCCAATAAGACGGATCACCTAATGCCCTTATTTAGAACCATACTGGAATGAATAGGATAACAGCAACAGCATTTAGACCGCTCTGGCACCGTTGCCCACAGGAGTCCAGCTACCACTACCAGTACTATCCTCCCTTGGATGTTTTTTTTAATAATTATATCTAGATACAAAAGCAGCACTAGGCTAAGGAGGAACCAAATGCGAAACGTGATCTATTACGTGCAATGAACTCACGTTATTTTTAGCAACTTTACAATTAACCTATTCTGCAGATAAATATTCTGGGACCTTTGACAAACAGTAAAAACACTGTATGTCATTGTCTTAAATCTCGTTGTTAGGCTACGAGGTTTTAATTAGAATTCGTTATTTTCACTTTTTTTTTGCATTTTCATTTACT
This sequence comes from Macrobrachium rosenbergii, assembly GCF_040412425.1. NCBI lineage: Eukaryota > Metazoa > Arthropoda > Malacostraca > Decapoda > Palaemonidae > Macrobrachium > Macrobrachium rosenbergii. The sequence goes on along the minus strand of NC_089794.1, from coordinate 32,798,387 downwards.
TCGTTCAAGTACTCGCCAACTGGCCTTTGAAATAAATTTAAACAGTTCAGATTTCCATTTTTCTAACCAAACCATCGCAGCCTAACCTAACCTATAATGCCAAGGCTTGTTCAACATATTAAAAATCTTACTTGTTGTTTAAGCAGAGGTACTGATCTGTCATCATATTGACGAAAAGCTAATAATAATCTGATCACAAGTGAAAATTGTATGTCACTGCTGACATACGAGCGCATGGACGCAAATACACAAACATCCAACAATGGTTCAACCTACGGCATTTGTACTCGATACAGTACATCAAATTTTAACGTCTTCACCAGAAAGTCAGGTTATTTGCAAGTATCCATGCACAATGAGAGAGAGAGAGAGAGAGAGAGAGAGAGAGAGAGAGAGAGAGAGAGAGAGAGAGAGAGAGAGAGAGAGATTTTTCAAAACAACGTAATCCTAGGAAGTCCCCTTTAGGCTAGTATCCGTAGCGGTTCTTAACTTCTTACCTTTAAATATATCAATTGATGTTCCGGGCCATTTCCACATGAAAAATCCAATTCTCGGCCCATTGATAAAATTCGATTATCAATTGATTTTTTGTTCCTGTTTAAACACCCACCACCTGCCTCCAGTGTCACCATTTAACGACTAATGAAGTTATTTACTTTTTGTTGGCAGGTATTGTGACGTCATTTTGCTCGAAGGAGTATTTATTTTAACGGAAATCTTTTTATTAATCAGTTTTCTATTCTAAAATTATTCATTATATTTAAGAATGGTTAAATAGAGCGAAATATTTGGTGAAATATGATAATTCATTGAATAGCTTAGTCAGATAACAGCTTTTAAACAAGGAAAAATTTAAATATTATGACTAACTGGTAACATACACTAATGGGTCTTTCACTTTGTAAAATGTTTGTTCTTAAGGTAAGTTTAACGTTTATTCGTAATGGTGAGGTGAGTAAACTAATTATTCCTGTATCCGTGAAGAACCTCTTCAAAGAAATTATTTTTTTATTGCTTAGTGTTAGGTTAACTTCGAAGTAGAAACAGGATTCATTGTTCAAATGGTCTGGAAAAGTACTACTTTCTCTCTCTCGCTTTCTGCAGATGACATGTGGTATATGGAAAACAAAAATTACAGAAAGACTGGTGCCACCGTCAAAGATGTCTTCCAGGATATATTTTCGTTCTTGGTCATCTTCAATTACATCATTCCTATATCACTCTACGTCACGTTAGGTAAGTGTTTGATGTCATATTCAACAGTTAGTCGTTTCTCCTAACGGGGGAAGGATGGCTTCAGAGTAAAGACATAACAATTATCACGCCAATATTCATATTTAAAGTGAAAAATTTTAGATGAATCCTCTGTTTCATGAAACAACACAGGAGGCTCATTTGCAACGAGTAAAACACCTGCCACACACACACTCATTATCCCGTTACCCTCTATCATGCAAGCATTGTTCTCCTCTTGGATGCAGAGGCCGCTCCTTTCCAATACAGTACTTTCATCTCACCATCACTTTCCAAGTCTTTTGGTATTAATTGATCGAAATGACTCACCGTGTTGCTTTTCCAGAGGTACAGAAATTCTTTGGGATTCTTTTCTTCCAATGGGATGACGAAATCCGGTGTGCTCAGTCAGGGGAAAGAGCCAAAGCCAATACATCTGATTTAAACGAAGAGTTGGGACAGGTATGATAACGGTTTTGTTTTGTGAATGTGACTGTACCGTAAATGTTTGTTGGTTTTTAAATGAAAATAGATAGTACCATCATTGTTTGTTTTTAAGTTAAAAAATAGATAGTGCTATCATCGTTTCTTGTTTTTATGAAAATAGATAGTACCATCATTGCTGGGTTTTAAATGATATAAATAGTACTATCATTGTTGGTATTTAAATGAAGATGGATAGCACCACCATTGTTGGTTTTAAAATTAAGATAGATAGTAGCATCACTGTCTTTTTAATGAAAATAGCACTATCATTGTTGTTTTTATGAAAATATAGTACTATCATTTTTGTTCATGTGAAAATAATAGTACCATTATTGTTCGTTACCTTACCTCCAACTCCATAGTCTTATGAGCTTCATAATAATAATAATAATAATAATAATAATAATAATAATAATAATAATAATAACAATAATAATTTCAGGTGCAATACCTATTCACGGACAAAACGGGCACGCTGACGGAAAATATCATGTACTTCCGTCACTGCTCCGTCATGGGCGAGAAGTACGTCAACGTCGAGGACCAGATAAAGGTTCTGGACGAGTATAGCGCCGTGTCAGAACCTTTGCCTACGCTTCCAGTGAGTTTATTGATCTTTTTGTTCACGCTGATCAATTGCATGCGTTATTTGTAAAACTGATATGATTTAGTTATCAATGTATTCATATAAAAGGTAATTTACTCTCTCTCTCTCTCTCTAGATAGATAGATAGATAAATATATTGTATATCAGAACAGACATAGCTTGGTCTTAGTTCGAAAAGGTAGGAATGAGAGAGAGAGAGAGAGAGAGAGATCTACAACACTTCCAGCTATCTTCTTCTTTCAGAAAGACCTCGAGATCTTCCTCGAGACGCTGGCACTGTGCCACACTGTTCGAGTAACTGTCGACGCCAGCAAAGTCGAGGACGACCCCGTTCACCTGAGCCCCGAGGGTGACGAAAAACCGTTAGCGAAGTTCCAGTATCAAGCAGCCAGTCCGGACGAGAAGGCGCTGGTGGAGGCGTGTGCTTCGTACGTAACCTGATTTATTTCTTAATATTTATGTTCCCATGTTGATCGTTGTTCTTTAGGTGTAGCCCTTCAGATTCTCAGTTAATATTTTGAGATGAGGTTGCTTGCCCCGTGCCCTTCTCCACACTGTCTGACAACCATTACAGTCGACTAACTACCAGTTACATAATTCACTGATTAATTAGAAGGGCACAATGGAATTTAGCAGGACGTGGCCTGGTACTTTCAGAGATGAGATTGTCTTGACTACTGTGTATAGGATAAGTAAGCCTACCGAAATTATTTTAGCTATTCAGAATGAAATATAAAATTCTCTTCAAAATACAGTGGTTTTACCTGGATATAAAATGCATATGCACAAAACGCATCGTGCGTTTATTTTATTAAACAAAATACATAAGAATAGAATGGAAGTGCCTACCATTGTTTTAGTAGTGTCTCACTAATGGGTAAACATTCCGTTTTCTACGTTGCTCAGAGTTACAGATTCTTCATTTTCTCTTATTATAGGATTAACTTAAGAAACAGGAACCAACCTGATATAAAGCGCTATTACAGTTTGAACTTAATTGTGGCAGTGATGTTACCAGGCCAGTAACTATTCACTCGTTATTTATCAAAACAACAAAAGCTATTCTGCAAAACTGAAGACTACAACCACGTCCCTCAGCTTCGACAACTGCGGATTTACGTGCAAAATAGGTTCCGTGTTTAGTACTAACTCATTGGGGATGAATGTAAAAACATAAACGAAAGACAGTAAATATCATAAACATAAAAAAAGGCACAAAAAATAACAAAACATAAAAAAAGGCAGCAAACATCCCAGTCGGTGACTGGCGGGAACCAGGCCGCGGTAGTATTTTTCAGTTTTACCAAATAATCCTTGTGTGTGTTTTTTTTTTACTGTATTGTCTTTGTTCTTTACCAAATAAACTCAGCTCACCTCAGCGTATGTGTGTGTATATACTGTATATATAAAATCTTTTTACAGGTTTGGTGTCATATTCGAAAAGCAATATGGGAACCAGCTAACACTCGACGTCCGAGGTGAAAAGAGAACCTTCACTAGACTTCAGGTGTTAGAATTTGACTCAGGTGAACATTTCTAATACTCTCAGTACTTTAATGTTATCTGCGGACCCCCCTTGATAATGCTTTTAGTACCCACAATGCCCTGTAAATGCTCACAGTATACCAGTTCAATTTCATTACTGTCAGTAGCCCATGGCGTTTTAAATACTGTCGGTACCTTAGACCATTTTTTATAGTCTCAGCGTCATGGTGTCTTGTAAATACTCATTATTGAAAATTACGCTATTACATCACTTCCTTTTTAATACTTTTAGTACTCAAGTGCCCTTTTTTAAATATTCACAGTGGTTTCTGTGATGTTTCTAATATTTACTGTTTCCAGTTCCTGACTATCTTTTCTCATAAGTGTGATTTCCAAAGAACACTTAATTTTCTTAGTTCTAATCCTTTTCTAATCAGTTCTGTACCCATTGTCCCAGCCTACGATAACTGTATACTTGCTAATTATTTCAGTCCTCCCGTACCTTTTTAACGTTTTTATCATAATAATAATGATGATGATAATGATAATAATAATAATAATAATAATAATAATAATAATAATAATAATACAAGAAAACCTAACTGAAAATGGAGGTTTAAGTCTAGGATCAATATCTTTGCCTTGTACAAGAGAGAGAGAGAGAGAGAGAGAGAGAGAGAGAGAGAGAGAGAGAGAGAGAGAGAGAGAGAGAGATCTGAAGCTTGTAGGAGACATTATAAGTCAAAAACAAGGCGCAGTGGGTCACAAAGAGGCCTGGAGACCCACCGGAATAGGTAATCGCAAGTAACGAGAACGATTTCCCGCAGACCGGAAGCGCATGTCGGTAACGGTGGAGGAGAACTCGACGGGCCGCCTCTGGCTCCTGACGAAGGGGGCCGAGAGCAGCGTTTTCCAGAAATGCAGCTTCCAAGACGACCGTCAGCGCCAGATTCACGCACTGACGAACAAACACATCGACGACTACGCCATGGCAAGGACGAATTTCTTTTGGTTAATGAGATTTTTGAAAAAGATAATCATCAGTCATTAGTGAATCCGTTATGCTAAGGACGAATTTTTGCTTGCTTAGAATTGTATTTTTTATTTTGAAGTAAAAAAAAAAATGGGTATTTTTATGTATTTTTTTAAAAGTTGAATAATTAGTGAGTCTGCTATTCTAAAGACGAGTTTTCGCTTGTTTAGAATTTTGTTTTTTTTTTATTTTGAAGTAAATAAATTGTTTCTTTTGTTTGATGCAATTATTTCGTTTAAAGTTAAATTATCAGTGAATCCATTTCAAGGACGAAGTTTTGCTTGCTTAGATTTTTTTTTATTTTTCAATTTTGATAAAAATAAATTGTTAGTATTTACGATATGGTAAGACCAAATTTCTCATCTCTGGTTATTTCTGCAGGAAATAATTGTTAGGATTATTTTTTTTAATTTAAAAAATTCAAGTTGCAGTCAAGTTACAGAAGACTGCGCATAGTCTGATTTTTTTTTTTTATTAGACATAGACGAAGGTTGACCTTCATATACAGTTCACAAAAAGAAATGGTTTATTGAGGCATATTGTCAAAAGATAATTTTTGTGTCCAATTCGTGTAAAGCAATATCACGCTATCTATCCACATGTATATTTTCATTGAAAGCAATTGCTTTTGTGGCATCAATGAGTTTTTTGCCGGAATCTTCATGTCGTCGGAGTTTTTTCTGATTCTCAGGCGTCAATCTTCGGTGAAGAACACACAAACTTCTTTGTTCCATTTATTGTTTTCTCTCACGACAGCTGTTTGGCCACTCTGTGGCATTTTCAAGTGACTGCTGGTTTACAATTTGAATTTACGATCGTTTTGCCTCCACATGCGGATGGAAAAGTAGACCTACCTGAGCTGTGATTGGTCCAGGGATTAAAGGGATGAACCATTTTTTGGGTCGAAAGGTTTAGGCTTTATATATATATATATATATATATATATATATATATATATATATATATATATATATATATATATATATATTATATATGTATATATATTACTACAATACTGGAATCAAGATAACAGCCAATTTCCCTGTCCTGTTTGTATAAACAAACAAATGATCCTCACGACGGACTGCGATAAGAGCGATTTTTCTGTTGTTCATTCCAAGTAGACACAACGATAGAGGAACTGATATGAAGATGAATTTCTTTGTTCAATTCGTGCAAGTCAGTTTTCGCTATGATATAAAGATAAAGCTAAGAATTAATTTTTAAAATTAAATCGATTAAAAAAATCAATTCTGAAAATGTTTGAATTAGTCTAAAATGTCATATATATACATTTTTTTATCAGGTCTTTTTGATCTTTTAAGTTTGTCACCATATAATTCACGAACATTCAGTTAATTGTATTCATGTTTACTATAATTATATTATTTTACAAAATACTAATAATGATAAATATATAATGTTATTTACAATACGTAACGCTAAGGAGCAAATGTTATTCTGTATATAAACCAAAATCTATTTATATTTTCTATCTAAAGTTAGTATAATTATATTACATTACAAAATAATAATAATAATAATAATATGATGGTATTTACAATACGAAATCCTAAGAAGCGAATTTTGTTATGTTAAAAACCAAAAATCATTTGCATTTTCCAGCTAAAATTAATGTTTTCTGTCCACGACTAAAACTCTGATAAATACGTTTTTCGACTGTGATTGATGATCTTATCGGCTATGATTAATGCTCTTTCCAGATACAGTGGGCATCTACACTAATTAACATTGGCCTGTCTCACTTCATAATTAAAATTCCATATTCGTCGAAAAGAACTAATAAAATTTTACTAATTGAATAAATAGATTAAGTTCTATTAAATAAATTAATAATAGTAAAAAGTACACACACACATACAAATATATATATATACACACACACACATATATATATATATATATATATATATATATATATATATATATATATATATATATATATATATATATATATATATATATATATACATATATATCTGCTTAGGGATCTCATTCTAATTTCAGCAATTTAAGGCAGTGACTGTTAATCAGGTTTTCTTTAAGGTCACCCTTGTAAGGAGAAATGGCATATTATTGTTACACACACACACATATATATATATATATATATATATATATATATATAATGAAATTCATCATATCACCGAATGAAATTCATACATCAATGATTTATAGACAAGCATTAAAACAAATGTCCTTTAATATCTAATTCGCTCTACCTCGGAAATAATATATTTTCATATATGTTACCTGAAGGGGAATTTTTTAGTTGATAAGTTCGTCGTCTCGTGGGTTCGAACCACGGAAGACAAGTCAGGACTACAGTGACGCGCATTAAACCACACAGCCATATCATATATATATATATATATATATATATATATATATATATATATATATATATATATATATATATATATATATATATATATATATATATATCTTTAGCTGTTTACTCACATACTTGTTTACTTTCAGCTCGGTTTAAGAACTTTGGCCGTGGCGAGACGAGAATTAACACCAGAACTCTACAAGGAGTTTTCTGCAGATCTGAATAAAGCAAGGCAGGTTAGTTAAAGAAGATTCTCCAAAGCTCTATTTCAAATACAGCTTTTGAAAAAAAGAACGTTTAGAATCTTGGAGAATCATAGAGTATTTCAGCGTTTGAATAATTTTCTAGTAGAGAGAATCTTAAATTTATTGAGACACTTTAGCTCTCTAATCTTGTTGTCAATAGAGAAAGTTTAGGCTCATAGAATGCTTTAGGATTTAGATCATGCCCTTTTAGAGAAATCTTACTGATATGACACATTTTAGCCTTTCAATTTTGGTTTAAACTGAGAACTCTTAAGAGCATGGAGCACAGAAATAACATTTTAACCTTTTAAATTTGATCTAAACTGAGAACTCCCGTAGGGGGTTAGTGCCGTCAGTGCACCTCATGCGGTGCACTGTAGGCATTACTTAAGGTTCTTTTGCAGCGTGCCTTCGGCCCCTACCTGCAACGCCTTTCATTCCTTTTACTGTACCTCCGTTCATACTCTCGTTCTTCCTTTCAATTTCCACCCTCTTCTGATCTGAATCACAGTGCAACTGCGAGGTTCCCCTCCTGTTACACCTTCCAAACCCTTTACTGTCAATTTCCGTTTCAGCGCTGAATGACCTCACAGGTCCCAGCGCTTGGCCTTTGGCCTAAATTCTATATTCTATTCTATTCTAAACTGAGAACTCTTAAGACCATGAAACACTGAAGGTAAAAGGGAATTCCAGATCCGAAAACAAATCTTTTCTCCAAAAATTTGGTTTGTCACCTCTTTGTAGAAACTTGAAGGAAGAGAGGAGGCTGTGGCTGAGGTCATGAACAGGATGGAGGATGACCTGACGCTCTTAGGAGCCACTGGAGTGGAGGACCTGCTCCAGGATGGAGTGCAAGAGACCCTTGAATCTCTGAGGGTGGCGGGTATCAAGGTCAGTGGTCAAAGGGACAGAAATAATTCCGAGAAATATTCTGGACAATTGAGGTTGTCTGAAGGTGTTGTACATAATGCATAAAATTGCTAGGATGGTTTTTAGCATTATTTCTCAATGTTATAATTCATGATATTTACATTCATCTAGAATTAATCACTAGTGAGTGTTATAATTATGATAAATATTACCCAAACCCAATCTTAAATTGCCGTTAAATATCAGTCTTCAGAATAGACTGCTGTTATTTTCATTAGGCTAAAGAACAAATATTTTAGAATAATGTTTTGAGAAAATTAACATTTCATTTTAATAGTAGAACCTTACACCTACATTTTTTGGGTTTTGGACCACATTATGGTCCATTGCCTCTTGGGTCAGACCACTAAGGTCCGTTTAGTGTACATACCCTCGGCATCCTTGCCTTATGGCCTGTCCACACTAGCGGGCATGCCTGAAGGGCACTTCCAGGTGTTTATATTTTCTCGCGCTTCTGAAGCAGTGTTACCAGACAATCACATCGTTCTGGCTCCATACTCGGTCGGTCAGTATAGTGGAACGGGTTATGGGAACGGTGTTTGCCCGTCGGGCAGTGCCCGCTAGTGTGGACAGGGCTTTAGCTGTAATATAAAAATGTCATGATTTGCCTCTATAAATAGTCTTTTTAAAATCTGTCTGATATTATCTGAATTAAAGTTTTTAAAGCACAGTAACTATCCAATATTTTTCGCCTAGAATGTTTTCAGCCACCCTGAAAATCAGTTGATCCAAAATGAAATAACTCTTTCTGAAATAAACAGCACTTTGTGTACCACTTTTGGGACTAGTGTCAAGTGCTCTCATAAAGCCCGGAACGCTTTGAACATCGTTGAACACCAAGTGAAACAAAACTAATCTTTCACTTTTACGGCACAAAGTATTTCCATTAACTTGGAACAGTTGTGATAGTACTAATTCTTTGTCCAGAAAGGTGTGTCCAGTCGTCCACACTACAGTACAGTAAAGCACAAACACTTGTCTGAAACTTGTCGCATATATTCTACAAACAGGTTAAATACAAGTCAGCGACTTACTGGTACTTCTCAATTCAACAACTTGTTGGTAATTCTAACCATTCTTCATACAGTCATCCAGCATTTGCCAAAGATTCGTTTTCCAATTGCCGTCATTAAACTTGTTTTCAAACTGTTTGTGATATGTATGCAATAAGTTGCTGACAATGTTTGTTACGTGTTTTACTGTAGTGTGCATTAATTACAAGTCAACAACTTGGTAGTTTCTAACCAATGCTACATACAATTATCCAGCGTTTGCCACAGATTCGTTCTCCAATTACCTTTTTTCAACTTGTTTATGTTATGTATGTGATAAGTCGCTGACATTGTTAGTGACGTGTTTTACTGTAATTACTGCATTAATTACAATTTGGTAGTTTCTAAACAATACTTCATACAATTATCCAGCATTTGCCAAAGATTTGTTCTCCAATTACTGTCACTGACCTGCTTCCAACTTGTTTGTGATATGTATGTGATAAGTCATTGAAATTCTTTTATGACATGTTTTACTGTAGCATGCATGCACCCTAGAGCGTAGATGATTGAGTTTGAAAACCAAGTGGTACAGGATCGATCAATAATCTCTAAATCAAAAGCAGTTGCAATGTGGGACAACGGTAACAGAATTCAGGAAAGATTCCTTCATCCTTACAGGTTTGGGTCCTGACTGGAGACAAGGTGGAAACCGCCGTCAACATCGCCTATTCCTGCGGTCACTTCAAGAGGTTTATGACCGTCATGAGACTAACTGGTATTCGGGACAGTAAAGAGGCTTTTGAATTGCTTTCTAAGTGCGAGTGAGTATTCACACATAGGTCTATATACATCAAGGCCGAGAGAAAGAGAAGGTTTGCTCACTTCCCCCAAAATCCCCCATGTAGGCGGAGCTTTGTCTACCTCCTTACTGCGTCAGCAGATGAATTGCCGTAATGGGCAGGTGCCTCTAAGATACGTCATCGCCTACGTAGTTACCCCAGGTGGGAGGCGACGCCACCCAGTTGGTTAGACTTTGTCTCTCTCTTGCCCTTGATATACATATGAAGTCACATATATCGTTTAATATCGTTTTCACTAGACCTTGGGGGCAATTTACACCCAAGGGGAATTACAAATGATAAGTGCTTCGTCCCATGCAGGATTCGAACAGTTGTTAAGTTTATAAACATCTATAGAAAGTGTGACTACCGTTGTTTCTAAACCGGGAAACGGTTCGAATCCTGCCGGGGACGAAGTACTTATCGATTATAATTCCCCTTGAGTGTTAGTTATTCCCAATGTGTAGTAAATTCGATATTAGATGATATTTGCGGGTTATTATTTTCAAATATTAAAACTTCATGCTTGTATAAGTGACAAAAATTCAAAATTTATACTCCACTTCCAAAAAAAATATACAAAATATTAGAATTAAAAAATCATTGAATAAAATCAAACAGAAGCAAGGAAATATTGACCGCAACTAGCTGAAAATTACGAAAACTTTAACATAAAAATCTCCGTAGCGAAGATTCAAAATTTGACGGCCATTACGGTCTGGTGGTGGACGGCGCTTCCCTTCAGATTCTCTTGGACAACCTGAAGGAGGACTTCTACAGGGTCTGCAGGAGATGCGCTGCCGTCGTCTGCTGCAGGATGTCGCCCAGGCAGAAGGCGGAGGTAAGGAAGAAAATGAAAATTAAATAATTAAGAAAATTCATGACATGATAGATCTTATGTGAGAGAGAGAGAGAGGGAATGGATAAATAAAACATTAAATATCTGGTCTGTGATTGGTTATGTCTGTTTCCCTGACTTGTTTCTCATCTTATTTTTTTGTATATATATATATATATTATATATATATATATATATATATATATATATATTTTATTATATATATATTTATATTTCATTCATCTTTTTATTACTTATTTATTTCCGTGTGTTATTTTGCCGCATCTAATTTTTCAAGGCTGTCCCATAATTATTTGCACATTTTGAATAGTCAGTGCTGTAAGAATTACTAAAATACTGCCGAATGGTCTTTTATCACATGTAATTCATTCAGATTAACATTCATTACAATTCTCTTTATTTTTCCACATTTTTTCAAAGGTGAGGCGTGCGCATTTTGAGAGATAAATTTTGCAAATATTAAAAAATTTCTAACTCGGTATGATTAACTCACATTTACCTTCCACAGTTGTAAGCATTAACTATTCCAACGAACTAATCCCATATAATTAACTAATTCAATATAATTATCTAATTTTCTATCGACAGTTACAAGTACTGACCACTTCTAACGAACTAATTCAGTACAATCATCAACTAATATAATTCATCATAATTAACCCATTTTCCATCCACTGTTACAAGTGTTGACCATTTCTAACGAACCAGTTCAGTATAAGTGAACAATTAACTCGTTCAACTATCCACCGATGCAATTATTAACTATTTTTCAACTAATTCACTAAGCTTAACTAATTCACCATCCACAGACAGTGAGATTAGTCAAGAAGTCTGAAGAGAGTCCCGTCTGCGCAGCCATAGGAGACGGGGCAAACGACGTCTCTATGATCCAAGAGGCGCACATTGGCTTCGGTAAGGTTACTCGAGGTTACCTTTAATAATATATTGTTAATTATGCACTTTTTTTGTTTTAACACTGACTCTATTTACGATTGAGTGTAGATTATGTACCTTTGAAACTATCTGTAATCTTGTAAATTACTGTACTTATTGTAGAATTACACGTTCTTATAACCACAACTGAAAACATTCTAATTTTTTAGTTTTCTGTAAAAGAAAACTGTAAAACTGTTGTGCCGGCTTTGTCTGTCCGTCCGCACTTTTTCTGTCCGCCCTCAGATCTTATAAACTACTGAAGCTAGAAGGCTGCAAATTGGTATGTTGATTATCCACCCCCCAATCATCAAACATACCTAACTGCAGCCCTCTGGCCTCAGTAGTTTTTATTTTATTGAAGTTTAAAGTTAGTCATGATCGTACTTCTGGCAACGATATAGGCTAGGCCACCACCTGGCCGTGGTTAAATTATACTGAGACCACCGAAAGATAGATCTGTTGTCGGTGGCCTTGATTACACGCTGTAGCGGCTGTAGAGAAAACTCGATTGCAAAGAAGAAACTTCGGCGCATTTTTTACTTGTTTTTTTTCAATACTGACCCTATTGACGATTGACTGTAGATTATGTACTTTTAACACTATCTGTAATTATCTTGTCAATTACGCACTGTAGAATTACTCTTTCTAATGACCACAGTTGGAAACTTTCTACTTTTTTGTTACCT
>NC_089794.1:32768197-32780697 GCF_040412425.1 Macrobrachium rosenbergii | reverse complement strand
CAGTGTGAGACAGTGCTCCTAAGCAGAATTTGTGTGTACTGATGTTTTGCAAATCAAGCAGCCTACACTGATTCTTGAGCTTATGGTCTGCAAAATTAATAGTACACTGATTCTTCAGCTCAAGCTCTGCTAAGAGCATAATACTGCCCTAAAATGGAAAACTGCAGTGTCTGCAAAATTTTGAAATTAAGATGTGCCACCTATTGGGCTCGTGAAATGCAAAATACACAAGTTACTGCAGTTTCAGAATGATTCTGCAGTGCTTTCCACGAGTATTTAGGGGATCCCATTTGCAGTATCTGCAAAATCAGTAGTAAGGCAAGGGGAAAACTGCAGTATCTACCATTTTTCTCAGTTTTGTATTTTTGCAGATACTGCAGTCTTCCATTTTAGGGCAGAATACACATAGCTCATAGGTCCTGGAAAACTTAGTCTAATTTCCTTTCCAGAGAGGTCCTGGAAAACTTAGTCTAATTTCCTTTCCAGAAAGGTCCTGGAAAACTTAGTCTAATTTCCTTTCCAGAGAGGTTCTGGAAAACTACGAGATCTTCTGGTCCTTCTATCGAATGTACGAGAGCGCGTGGCTCCTGCTGGCTTCCATTCTGCTTGCTGTCGTCTGTCTGATTCCAGAAGTCGTACAAACTGTCTTCTTGTCGTTCTCGGACGCAAGAATTGTGGAAAGACTCAGGGAGAGGGTAAGACAAAGGAATAGATAGACAGATATATAAATAGATAGATATATAGATAGTTTTCGTGTGTAAAGCTAATCGAGACAGGTAGACTTTTTACTAGGTAATTTGATACTTAATCTGACTGCTCTTTTACCAAAATTTAAACAATCAAAGCGACTGTTTTTGTTTCACATCACCCATAAGGGAGAAAATAAGCAAATAAATAAATGAACAAGTAAATAAGGCTCATAGCAAGAAGGCTCATGTTGTACAGGCCATGATAATAAACACCCCTTAGGAATTAATTTCCAAAAATGAAACATTAAACTGAAACATTTAAAAACCTTTTCAGAAGCGTCAGCGCGATTTGAGGCTGGTAGTCGTTCGGGGCTACTTCAATGAAGCCTTTGATCCTTCAGAGGGCAACGGGACTCTGTGGGACGCCAGAAGAAAAGAATCCTGGGAGGGATATGCCCCAGGACCTGGTTCCAGAAAAAGGTCTCTGGACAAGGAAAACCAAGACAGACAGACCATTTCGACGGGGAGGGCATCCATAAAGAGCACTGGGTCACTCAAAAGTGACTTAGGCTCCCAGTCGGCTTCTCCGTCAGGATCCTGGCAAGGAATCAGCGTCATCATTTGACAGACTCTTAATATGAATAATTTAAAACTTGGTGAAAAGTGTAACCGTTTTGACAAGAGCGTGTGGATCATATGTTTGTGATTCGAACCTAGCGTGTGCTCCAAGAGTTAACATTGAAATATTACGGTGCTCCCATTGGTCTGATTGTGAGCAGCTCTGAGGTTTGGTTGACAACTCAGCGGCTCTTGGGAAGTGTTGGCGGAGCTCAACTTTGTGACGTGTACCTCACGCCTACCTAAACTCTGAAGGTCTCATTACTGACTTTTTTTTATCAAAGAGAACTAGATTACAGGCACAGATACCCAAGAGAGCTCATTCTTGAAAGAGAAACATCTATTCTTTGATTTTAGTACCACGAGCAGGGTTGTATGCAACGCACACTATAGACAGTAACCACTTACAGGCCCTAAACTTCTGACTAAGAAAAGTCTAATTGAATTTTGACAGTGAATCATATGACACCATAAAAATTCTGTAATTCACAATTTTAACATTAAGGTAATTTATCTAATGGACTGATAGACCTGATTGCCTCACCTCGCAGAACTTGAAAGTGAACCCCTCAACATACAAGCTGCCCTTAACATTTATTCCTTAGTTTGTTTGGTTTTCACAACGAACTTTCATTTGTTGCTGAAGTGTGTCTCAAAATAAATTATAATGCAAGACAAGTGACGAAATCTACCTTCTAGAATCACAAAGGCATCAGTTATAGATGAGCATTTTAGCCAGTGAAGCTTAAAGTCTCTACACCTAGATGGATTTCAGGTTTACATTTGCAATTGCTTACAACCAAGCAGGTTGTGCATGGACCTCAAGTGCTCCCAGAAAATTGGTCTGTGCCATCTTCTCTTTCTGTATTCTATTTGATCTCTTTCTACCAGTACTTTCAGAAACAATGCCTTTATCCCACTCATCTTGACAGGCTGCCGTAGATTATCAGTCCTAATCTAATTCAGCAAGTTCTTATGAAAGGTTTTGGGATTAAGCAGAGCTAAAGATGTGCTGTTGTTAACCATAACAAAACTAATCTTGATTGATTCCTTCCCGTCATACTCTAAAATAGGAATTCTTAACCTTTTTCATAGCAAGTGCCTCTTTAGTTTCATACCATGCACTCATGCTTCTGCAAATCTAACACTGAATATATAATAGCTATGAATTAAGACTAAGTGAGGATATACTGGACTGTAAAGCTATCATTAGCAGGGCGGTAAGACTTAAGAAGAGCAAGAGCCATGTTGAAGATGAAAGAGCTTGCTGGCCTAAGGACTGAGCGAAAATCGATGACACATTTAGAAGGCCTGTTCCTCTCTGTGCACTGAGGACACGGGCAACGTCTAAGTAAATGCAGATTTTGCCTAGGTGGGCCCACAAAATGCAGAGATTCATGGTTGCAGTGAGTTGAGAAGATCATAAATATAATTGAGGAAGTTGCTGAGTGATATTGGGTGTAGAGCCTGGAAACTAGACTGAGACCTCAAAGACTGAGATTGTTTGGATATGTGATGAGAAGCTAAGGGAAACAGAGAAATGCATTACAGAGTTAGCAAGGCAAAACCCATTTTATATAAGATATATCAGATATCTGCAAACTTCAGTGAAAGCTGGGGTACCTGACAACAAAAATGAATGAAACCCTGAGAGCTGATATGTATGTTCAAATCTAACTTGCATCTGAGCCAAATTTACCATTTTCATGTCTTAGGCCACAGTAACTGAAGGAAAATGATACCCTGCTGGGCACCGATTTTTGTTTTATAATAAGGACGATAAGAGTTTATTCTTTATCTCTCAGGTTCATTTCCTATATTGGGTTGCTTTTCCTACTGGGCCTTTGGGCCAGTAGTACTCTGCTGTTCCAACTTGGGTTACAGCTTGACCTGTCATAATAATGATGCAACTTTCAACATCTCTCAAGAGAACTTTTGACAGATCACAACTTCAAGGACAAACTAAACAAGGTAAAAGAAAACTGCATCTGCAAATAACAGTTTATTATTACAAGTAGAGACTTATAAACAGGTAACACAGACACACCGTTGACTGGGGAGGTCTAGGATTATTCAACTCAATGTTTGGTGGCAACCATTCTTCAGTACAGAACACATTTTGCTTAATTGCAAAAATGACTTTTTTGTAATCTTAGCTCAGAGAAAATTACTATGCATAGAATATGCATTATTCACAGTCTTTAGATAGCTAACATTAATACCATTGGCCAGAAATGTTTGCTTAGATGATAACTGTAGACTCTAATTTGGCCAAAGGGGTCATCAGAGCAAAATTTACATTTCATGCTAACAAAGTAATATTTAAACACAAGATAAAAACAACAAGTTGTAAGAAAACTACCACTGTAAAAAAAATTGATCAATCCTGACCATCCACCACTGAACAACACTAAAGATAATCAATAATCAGAGTTATCAATAGTCAAGATTTCATGGATATGTATAAAAAGACATTCAAAACAAACTGAATCAAAGGGAAAAACAGACAATAAAGAAAGAAAATACATCAAACTGACTAAAAAGAGAGAGAGAGAGAGAGAATAGGAGTCATGAACAAGTGAAATATTTTGATTGATATTGCCGATGTCGACGACCGGGAGTTTTGTGACACCAGTGCATGTTTCCAACACGAAATCGACAGGTCAACATTAAAGAAAAAAAGTATTGTTGACTGATCAATTAAATAACATTCCTGTGGCAAAATAGGTGACATATCCAACAGTTAAATAAATTTGTCATCAAAGAAATCTCTGCTTTAGAAATGAAGAACGGAAAAGGCTCCCCTTCTGGGAGATGGTGACGTCATTGTTGTCAACTTTTGGCATACTTTTAAATACGAATACATTGCATAAACAACAAAAAGATTTAATAGATAACAAAATCTAGGAGAGAATATTCTTAAGTAAATATGAGTATTCAAAGCAAAGTAAGATATATATATATATATATATATATAAGATATATATAGTATATATATATATATATATATATATATATATATATATATATATATATATATATATATATATATATATATATATATATATATATATATATATATATATATATATATATATATATATATATATATATATATATATATATATGTATATATATATATATATATAATATATATATATATATATATATATGTATATATATATATATATATATATATATATATATATATATATATATATATATATATATATATATAAGCTGCATCAGGCTTCCTTGGGTTAAATTCCAACAATGCTAATTTATTGGCAAAGAAAAGCTGAGAGATATCAAATGTAAACTATTAGAAAATTCTGGACGAAAGGAGAAAACCTGAGAAAACACAATAACTGAAAGCTGAAATTAACTTGGAATTGCTAATTAAGTTATCTGTTCTGAGAAAATATGATAGAGAAGGCAGGAAAGAGATAAAACGATACGAGGGAAGACATCTTACTCAAAATTAAATACTAGATGACTATCATCTGTCAAAAAAGTTGACTTGTATTTGCAAAGAAGAGACGAGACTTTGCACCGAAGTCTGTTAGGATGAAATGACATCACTAGACGGAGAACTAACCCTATTCAACGAAGTGGAGTTCCATAGGTCTGTGAAGGAGTGGAAATCACTGGATTCGACACTCCTACAGTGACTGAAGGCTTGGACACGCTAATGGATGGAGTCGCAGTCCCTATTGATGTTGACACGGAGATGGTGGGCTTGGCGGGGAGGGGAAGAGGACTCAAGGTGGGCTTACGAGGAATAAGTCCGCTCAAGTCGACATTGGGAATGGAAATGGAGGGAATAGTGATGGCTGGCAGACTTGGCAGGGTGATGGGAGGGAGTGCGGGAGGAGGTGGCAGGCTCACGCTCCTGCCAGCGTTGATGAGGTCAGAGAATCCGCTGCCAAGAGCCGCCGCGATGCCAGTGGCCGACTCTACAGCGGCGCCTCCAATCTTCACCCCGGCGTTGAAAGCCGTGGCACCAATGTCAAGGCCGTTGGAACTGAGGGAGTAGATGATGCGACCCTTCAAGGCAAGAGTGTCCTGAATAAGACGGATGATGATGCCCAGAGCTTCTTGGAGAATGGAGGTTTTTGCCTCAAAGAAGTTGGCAAGGTCATCGGAGGATTCTGAAAGGACATCGCTGACGGCATAAACCAGAGGTTGTCCAGCTTCAATAACTTCTGACAGGACGCGGGCCTTGATGGCTGGAACCTGGGGAAGTAAGCAAGTGAATAATGCAAATGAGCAAAGACCAGTCAGAGTAATGAGGCAAAGAATTAGAGTGTTCAAAATAAACAAATGGCTGAGTAAAATAGTTGGTCTTACCTCTAGAATGTATTTACAGTGACTTCCAGATATCGGGTAATAGCATCTCATATAAAACTAGCTATAACAACCCACTTATTTGCAAAAAGTCTTCATTTCAACTAACCTGCAAAAGAGCACGTAGAACTCCTGCACTCAGTTGTCCGGCATACTGCAACCCACTTCCTACAACTTGAGTAGCAGTGGTAAGGCCTTTGGCTTTCTGACTTGCAAGCCAGCTGCAAAAATTTCCAGAATGGATTAGTTCACATTATATTTACCTATGAAAACCACTCAAGAAAATGGGGGAAAATATCAGCTTTTTCAGAGTCTCAGAGTTTTGTGACAAGGGAATTAGTGGTCAATCTTTTGCCACTCCAGATGATAGAGCAGGACATACCTTGCAAGCTGAATACCACCAGTTGCAGCAGCAGAACCAACTTGACCAAGAACTTGTGTTCCAGCTGCACCTACTTCAGCTAAAGTCTGTCCAGCAGTTCCAACATATTCACTGGTATGCCCAGCCGCACTGGCTGCATTACTGATCACAGCAGAGAAATCAGGAGCAGCAGATACCGAGACCGTGGGCAAGGTGATTTCTTTGTGCACGGTGATTCTGCAATAAGGAACTCTTGATAGATGATTCTGTTTCATAAGAAAGACGAATGACTGAACAATTCAGTACCCTTTTATAGACTTGAACTGGAAAATGGCAAAAATGAAATGACAGAAAATAATAAAAAAAGACAGCGGGATCTAACAGCAGGAATGTCTCTTGGCATATCTCTGGATGGCAGGTAGGTTTTAAGGAGAGCTGTTTACTTACAAGATTGCAACTCCTAAGAGAACTGTCACCTTGCAGAGATAGTTTAAGGTTAAAACTTTCTACAGAAACAAAAGTTAACTCACAGAGAGAGTTAAGGTACTGACAAATACTTACGAAGGTTGCTTAGGAACGATCACTTCTCCAAAATCCCGAATATTGTCACTGGTAAGAGCAGAAAACATAGAAAAAACGATTAATTTTTTAGAAGCATTATTGTTACCGTGGTTTTATTCAAGAATTTATAACATCCTAGTCAAACGTGGAATAATATTCAAGTCACATGGTGCTTAAGTTTAGTGCCAATATTAAATAAAGGTATATTTCTAATATTGATTCAAATACATTATACTTTTCACATCAAGAATGTTCATACTACCTGTGAAATAAAATATTTTACAAAATCTAGAGACAGAAATAATGGAAAGCGAATAATCTCATTTGAAACATAAAAATCACTATGTCTGTGTAGTTTATTGTAAGTCTTTAAACTTATACCTGCATTATCACTATCTTAGTCAAAAATTAAACTGAAAAAAAATGAACAGACTGTCGTGTAAAACAGCAGTCACTACAACTTCACTTCGTCACTCAATTTTCACTGTCAGCCGGTTTTCGGAACCTAGGATGCTGTCACCTTATCTCCCGGTGGCCCGAACGTTTCTGAAACGACTCTGTAAAATAGACTTAATCTACTAAGGTCTAGGCTTCCCGCTGGCCCGTTTCAGTATCCGTACATACTAGTCAAGCCATTGACCGCCGTGGCTGAATCAACATTCTGTGGTGATCTAGTTATGCTCTGTCAGCTTCCTAAGGCAGAGCGTCACGTGACTCGGTTACTGAGTCCACTTTCTTAGGCAGGCTGTCAACTCAGAGATAGAGAGTCAGCCTTGTTAGGTAGATTGTCAGCTTACTGAGATGCTGAGTCAGTATTTGTCAGCATACTTTGAAGCCTTCCTGTCAATAAGGTACTACAAAAGGCAAATTTAAATATGAAACAGACTGTCTTACCAAATACTGTACTATGAAGTCATATGCCTGAAACTATTTGTGGATATTGTCATTGTGATAAAGAAGATTTATCAGTAATTGCTATAAAACTCAAATACTCTAGTATTGTCAACAGAAAACTGCTCTAAATAAAGGTACTCATGAATTTATTTATTTGCATTTACAGTGGAAAGAATATCCAAGCTCGTCTGGCTAGAGATACAGAAAAAATCATAAGAAATATACTTGAAGATCATATTGGTTAACTTCTATGATTAATCATAAATGCAAATATCTTTTAACAGGAGATATCAAGCTTGGTAATATATTAATTTTGACATTGTAATCTCTAAGTAAAAACTGGGACCTGTTTTTGAAAATAAGGGAACATTTGCTTGATAATGCACTCACCTTGAAAAAACAATGGGAGAAGTATCAGCAGGGGTAGAATAACTTGTGGAGACACTGAGGAGAATGGAAGTGCGAAAGTTAGAGGATATTCCTTGCATCACCAGACATATAGCATTGTTATAACATAAGTATCGTTTGACTGTTTAACTGTGGATATATTAGCCCCTACTTTACTGGTGTTGAAGGTAGAACAGATAGTACTGAGAATGTTCCCCTCCACAATTCATAGTTTTACAGAAATTTCAGTAAAAATGCATCTTAAAAAAAACACATTTCTTGACGATCTTCTGAATCCTTTAGTTTTAGTTAAGTGTAAAGAAACATTCTGGGAAAATTGCAGTGAAAATTTATGGCACTGTGAAGAAAGATTCATCATTGAAATTTCGTTACCTTGGTGGTCCATAGGTCTGGGAAATCTGGCGAATCTCCCTTCGTAGCAGCTCTCCAGGGATGGCAATGAGCTCGTACTCGACCTGGGTGAAGGAATTGAACAGTCGTGAATGTTTTTTCTGTGCTTATTATTATTCAGAACTAAACCCTATTCATATAGAACAAACCCACAGGGGCCATTTTGACTTGAAATTCAAGCTTCCAAGGAATATGGTGTTCATTTGAAAGAAGTAACAGAAGGTAATGGGAAACAGGAAAGAACAGTTGTCTAGTTAAGTTCCAAAAGAGTATGAATTATGGGCAAAAGTTGTAGGCATAGTTTTGATACTTCTCTTTTTTTTTCCTTGGTCATTTTAGTTTCTAGGCCTATAGGTATACATGAGAGTCAGTAAAATTGTAACGTGACCTAGCTTCACTGGTAAAAAGAGAAGGGCTGGTAACAAGAAGTGAATTAAATATGAACAAATGGAACATAACAGAAGATGGAGCGAATGGGGCAAACCCATTTGGTCACTGTGTAACTACTCCAGACCCCTGTTCTAGAAAAGTTCCTGGACATATTTTAGCATTTTGTCACTTAGCTTTAAACCAGTTATAAAATAATAGAGCAAAACAGAAGTCATTCGTGTACCACTGAACATAGATGTGCTGGTCATAATGTTGTCAATAATATTTGCTATTCAGGTATGAACCGCACATAGTGGCTACAATTGATGGTGGGTGTCCAAGAGTGGAACCCCCAGCTGCTAAGGATGCCTATGTAACGTTACGGTAAGTTAACACTTAGTTACATTCACAAAATGCAGACTGTCCAAGAGTTGCGCAAGGTTTTGTAACAAGATGCCACAAGAGGCCTTTACTTTACAACATCTGGAGCCTGTTTTCCTTTACCTCACGTTTGAGCTGATGTCCTGACTTGTCCTTGTCATCAGCTGATATGGTAGGGACGAAGACCAGCAGGCCGTCTTCGTAGGCCTCGATTGAGTTCTCCTTGGCGTCTTCAGCAGGCTGTGGGGAAGGGGATGGGATGGGCGCAGCCGTTGAAAGGCCCACTACCATCAACAGGGCCAATAGGCCTAGGGTTTCGTGCCTCACCGTTAGTCTCATTCTGTGGGGAATTCGAGAATTTGGTTTGTAATATGATACAAATATTGGCTTTTCCAGTAAACCCTATACTCCCAAGAATCATACATTAAAAAGAATGACTTTGTTGATAGATAAAAATAATAAGATTTCTTAGGTCTAAAGGCCTAAACTTCATTATCCGGCCGTTAGTCTCATTTTTTGGATATTGGGAGGTTTATTGGTTATACATTAAATAAAAATGACACTTTTAGCTGGAAATAAAGATTGCGGATAGTGACATACTATAAAGACAGAGTTTTTCAGTTAACAAAATAAAAAACTTTACAAAGAAATTCGTACATTTACATGTAAAAAAGTGAAATGGCAGACTAAATGAGAAAAACTGAAACTGTAAACATGATTTTTCTAAAAAGCGATCAATAATAGATTATCTACTTTAACAAGCAAATAAATATATATATATGAATATTCAATAAATGACTGAATAAACAAATAAATAGAATAAAAAAGTTAATAGCTCTTAATGCAGTGAACTATGGAACGGCCAGCCTAATAAGTTTATCTAGCCCAGACTCGAAGGATAAAATAATGCGGGGGGCGGGGAGGGGTTACTGTGGGTGGGGAAACCCTTCCTGCAGTCACGAGAACACGTACCCACACGAGGAGAGAGAGAGAGAGAGAGAGAGAGAGAGAGAGAGAGAGAGAGAGAGAGAATTAGTGGAAGGGAGAAAAGTCGGGATAAATATCCAAGGTTAAATTTCTAAGGTTACTAAGTCTACTATGCTCGTTTGAATTTCTCCAAATAAAATAAAAAGAATAATAAAATAAAAATTCCTTAATTTCCAACCAAACCTGGAAAGATATTGATTGAATTCCATCGGCAGCTTTTTAAGTCATTCAGACCCAGGCAGCCATATTGCAAGTGTACAAGTATATAACCATGGTCTAATCACGTGCAAACAGAACAGCAAATGACAAACTACACCAGGAAAAAAATAAAGCTAGTAATGACAATGTGACAGAGTAAACATATCAATAAACATTAGGGAAAGAGAAAGGAAAAGGTGTGTACTTTCTCTAACTTTCCCACGTGACTAGACTTTCCTTCCATTGACCCAGCATGGCCTCGATTCTCTGCTTTCACCGACAACCGACGCGAATAACGTCAACGAAATACGAAATAGAGTGCCCATCTTGGAAAACTATTGCTAGACCGTTCGCCATCTTGAAAAGAAACATTTAACGGCTTACTAATGACAAGATCCACGGGGCGAAAACATTTATCCTAGTGTTCTTTTTCTAACCTATATCCTCTGAAAAGAGGAAGAGTAAATAAGAGTAAAAGAAAGGATGTGGGAATTCACTCTGGAATAAAAAAATAAAAAGTAGGAGGAAACTTACGAACTCATTCAGGTTTCTATAGACTCATCTGTCGATGAGGTCATACAGAAATATGCCCAAGAAGTAAATACATTCGTAGAAAGTGGTAAACACCCGGGAAATTCCATGGGCTACTTCACCATGATGACTCAGCATAAAGTCTCAAGTCATCCTGTGCTTACTCTCAGAGCAAGAAGAGGATTAGCACGTCATTCTTTATTATTATCAGTCCTCGGCATTGGGTGTGGGAACGTAGGGGTTGTTTTGGGGGGGGGAGGGGATGGGCGGTGGTTTGGTTTTTGACGATTTTTGATCTATGCGAAAATTATTCCTTAGTGGTTGGTCGACCGTGGAGGTAACTTCTAGTGAAAAGAAAGGACATAGGACTAGCAATCTTATTTTAAAAGACGTGGTTAGAACCGGGAAAATAACATCTTTGGTGTCACCCCTCTCTAAGGAGAAATATATATATATATATATATATATATATATATATATATATATATATATATATAAATATATATATATATATATATATATATATATATATATATATATATAGTATACATATAGATAATATAGATAATGCACGGCCTTTGTATAAACTCATCATGTTAGATTTTAGAATCAGCGCTATCAGTTACGCAAGAAAACCGGTTTAACTTTTACTTTCCTTTTACATTTTGTTTTATGCCGGGCGATTCTTCTGTCACAATTTCTGTTTAAGGAATTGTCTTTGTAAATTATAAAGCGAGTGAAATAATGTCGTTATGAACGTTTTAAGAGTATAGAAACATAGATTTTAAAGCCATTTAAATTATGGTTTTGACGGGAGTTTTCATTTGAACGGCCTGTTTGTTTACATTCGATTTGGGCGGTAGAAGCTTAGTTACTGAGTAGTCTTAGTTGCTAGTGCTGCCATTAGTGAAGGAAACCGTTACAGAATAAGCGTCTGGATTCGCGAATCTTTGCTTGGAAATAACGTAAACCCTGTGACGTAATATTACACCAATCTCGAGTCAAAAGTAACCATTTTGCCTGCATTTACTGAACCGTCCCCCGCCTTCGCTAGACCAGGTTAGAACTTTCTTCTGTTCGGTCTTGGGACCTTGCCAAATTACCTCGTACTAGGTAGGCACTTGTAATTCCTTTGTCGTTTCCTTGTAATTTGTTGTAATTCTTCCGTCTTTTTGTATGCCGTAGGTGAATACAGTTAGAAAGTGGCTTCCTTTACATGCGTAGGAATACGAACTGGTTCAAAAGGAGAATGTTGAACGATACCTTCGTGATATGGGTTAGCCATAGTTACAAAAGGGGGTATTTTTTTTTCTTTTTAGAGTATTTTTTTTGAGCCGTGAGCAATTCTTAAAGGAAATTTCAATGTACCATATTTTCTTCGACATTTTCACTAGCAGTCAACACCAAGCGTAGTTTCCCAAATGCAGTAAAAGCACATTCAAACGACAGCCTAACCTAACATTCCTTGATCTCAGCCATTTTACGTCTCCCGGTAAAAGTATAAAATATTACTTAAGGTTAGACTTAGGAACTGAAATGACGATGTAGTTCCAGAGCGAGAGAAAGGGTGAAAATTCAGTACATTTAGAATGGATTGTAAATCCAGCTTCTCCTTGAGTGATAAGACGATCTAAAAACCGCGGGTGATATTAAGCCATCATCGGTCTAGTTTCCAAACTCTGGAATTTAAAGTTGATTGCCTGGTTTAGATTTGGTTGGTTGGTTTAGGTTACTGTGGCCTGTGCCAGCTTAGGCACTTGCCTTTA
>NC_089794.1:32755697-32765697 GCF_040412425.1 Macrobrachium rosenbergii | reverse complement strand
ATTTGAGAGAGCAAGTAGGAATCAAGCAATGTTGATCAGATCGATCTAAAGTGTTTCTACGAGAGAGAGAGAGAGAGAGAGAGAGAGAGAGAGATGATGCAATAGGGTCCGCCCGGACTTATTGCCAAATACAACTAACCACGAGACACCCTAAAACTTGCACCCCAGCCTCCCGAAAAAGGGATCAGGGTCACCTTTCCGAACCCGGTTGACCTATAAGACCAGCTAATCCAGTCGACCCGCAACCGGTGGCCCCATCATTAATTCAACTCTTAAAAAAAGCTAAAAAAAAAAAAGATAAAAAAACAAACAGAAGAAGTTATTCCGTCCTTTTTTACGTAAGGGAAATGTATTGGTGACGGGAATATTTTTTCTGTCTTTTTTTACTTTCGATTGTTTGATGACTTCTCTCTCTCTCTCTCTCTCTCTCTCTCTCTCTCTCTCTCTCTCTCTCTCTCTCTCACACACACACACACACACACACAAGATCTACTAGCTGTTTCCATTAATTCACTTTGTCTATATTATGCTATCTACAAAGACACTCTCTCTCTCTCTCTCTCTCTCTCTCTCTCTCTCTCTCTCTCTCTCTCTCTCTCTCTCACACACACAAGATCTACTTGCTGTTTCCGTTAATTCACTTTGTCTATATTATGCTATCTACAAAAATTCATCTCTCTCTCTCTCTCTCTCTCTCTCTCTCTCTCTCTCTCAAGATCTACTAGCTGTAGCTGTTTCCATTACTTCAGTTTGTCCATATTCAGCTATTCACAAAGACACAAGCCTCTCTCTCTCTCTCTCTCTCTCTCTCTCTCTCTCTCTCTCTCTCTCTCTCTCTCTCTCTCACCTACTTGTCGCACGTGAGACCTCTCTCATCTGCATAATTTGGGTTGGAATGATAAACTGTAGCGTCAGTTATGTTGATTTTCAAGTTTTTTCCCCCCAAATTGCGTAAATCAGACTTTTTTCCGCTTCCAGAATCCCATGATCTTTCATTGTCTGAAATTAAAATCTGTTACCACGGATAAATTTGTTATTATTATTGGTATTATTACAGTTATTCATTATTTTGCCCTTAAGGAATAAATAGACTAAAGAAAACTTGCCTAGTTTTTTCAGAAAAGAATTTAATGACCGTAAGTCAGTAAAGGGAATTCAGATGGTCAAGAGTCAGTTAAAAGGCAGTAGCCGTGAGTCAGTTAAAGGAAATTCAAATGGTCACGAGTCAGCTAAAAGGCAATAGCCGTGAGTCAGTTAAAGGGTATTCAAATGGTCAAGGGTCAGTTAAACAGTTAAAGGGTTTTCTTAATCTTAATCTTCTGCATCTGAATGTTATTGTTGTTCAATGAAGCTGGCCTTATGCCAGCAGCACGGCTCTTAATCGTATGATAATCAAAATATAAGATTACTAAGAACTTTTAATGTCTGGAAAAGGAGAGTTAGGAAGGGCAGCCGTGTAGACTGGAAGAGAGGTGTGAGGAAGGCATAAGGTTTACGCATACCGTGAGCAGTAGTGCTCGATGGAGCCAAAATACGTTGTTGAAGTTCTTCATGATCCATACGAACACAGAAATTTAATCAGAGCAAAATAAATAAATAAATAAATAAATAAATAAATAAATAGATTACTTTTCTTCGTCACTCGTCCAAAGTAGTCATTTCATAATCCAGAACAATAATGCGTAAAGAATTTTCTTTTCTTGCGCGCGCGCGAGTGAAGAGGTATTTACTACGGTGAATGGTTGTATGGACGTTGGTAAATACCTGGGCTAAATACCTTTGCTATTTGGCAGCGGATAACAATGGGAATGAAAGCTGTTGAGGAGCCAGGTTTGCCTAAATGACAGTGGGTCATAAAGAATTAGTCATAATGTGTGGTCAGTTTTACCTCTCTCTCTCTCTCTCTCTCTCTCTCTCTCTCTCTCTCTCTCTCTCTCTCTCTCTCTCAGGAAACATTAGGGGCAATCTAGGCTTTCTTTCTTTACTGTCTGTCTGTGCATTTTCAAGTTGTAAACTTGAATCTCCTCTCTCTCTCTCTCTCTCTCTCTCTCTCTCTCTCTCTCTCTCTCTCTCTCTCTCTCTCAACATCAAGGGCAGTCTGGCCTTTCTCTCTTCCTCTTTACCAATTTGTGCATTTTCAAGGTGTAAATTTGAATACCATTCTCTCTCTCTCTCTCTCTCTCTCTCTCTCTCTCTCTCTCTCTCTCTCTCTCTCTCTCTCTCTCTCAAAATTCTCTCTCTTGTCTTTCTCTCATTCTCTTTACTGTGTGTATGTAAACTTTGAAGGAGGTGGAAACTTGAATACACCTCTCTCTCTCTCTCTCTCTCTCTCTCTCTCTCTCTCTCTCACTCACACACACACACACATACACAGACACAGATACGAGGGCATAGTTAGCACACTTGTCCATCTCTGAATGCACCCAGGCGTAAACGCCACTTGTGAGAAATTCTATTCAAATCAGCTTATGAAAAAATTTGCGAAAATATCATACTAATGATTTCTTTCGCCAAATGACCCAGTTATTCAGGATGACTCGGCGGAACATTTTAGCACTCCCTATTTCTCAATTAAAATTCCAGCGGCGATTTCATACTCCCTCATTTTGATGATGTATGAAGCGGTTTCCTCACGTAATTTATTTTGCCATTCATCTATTTTTATACATGTGCGAACGTGTTATTTATTTATATATTTATTTATTTATCATTAATCTCAAAGTTGTAGGTGAGTTTAAAGTCCGGGAAAAAAAGGACGGGAAAAAAGTCCATGTAGTCTTTAAAAGAGCAAACATTAATTATTTAGCTGAATACTTTTGAACAGAATGAAAGCCTGCCGCTCTCACGCAGCGCAGTAGTTGGCCAAATAGATAGTTGTGGCTTTCATTAAGGCATTGAACTGTTGACAGTCAACAAATTGTCTATGTGGGTTTAATCTCACCCGAGAGAGAGAGAGAGAGAGAGAGAGAGAGAGAGAGAGAGAGAGAGAGAGAGAGAGAGAGAGAGAGAGGTGTTGCATCTTGAATACGTGTGCAAAGCAGCCTACTTATATATATATATATATATATATATATATATATATATATATATATATATATATATATATATATATATATATATATATACTTATATATATAATGTATATGTATGTATATGTATGTATATATATATATATATATATATATATATATATATATATATATATATATATATATATATATATATATATATTAATAATCTGTTTCTTGAAAAGGTAACTGCATACTTCATAATTAAACGGATGAATCACTGATCAGAAAGCTTCTTCAATATTAGTTACTTCATACATCTACGCAGGTGATTCTGCCGCATTGTAATGTTAATTTCTATCTTGTACTCAATTGCTATTCCTCGATAGTAGGACTTTATATATATTATACATATATTATATATATAAATATATATATTTTTTTGTGTATATGTATATATGTGTGTACATATATACTGTATATATATATATATATATATATATATATATATATATATATATATATATATATATATATATATATATATATATATATATATAAAGTCCTACTATCAAGGAAGAACTTGATTGTTTTCTAGATATATACACACACATATATATATATATATATATATATATATATATATATATATATATATATATGTATATAAATAATATAAATATATGCATATTTATATATACACATACATATATATATTACTATTTTCCACGATTTAAAGCAATGCTATTCATTGTTATACATAATCCTCTCTCTCTCTCTCTCTCTCTCTCTCTCTCTTTCCTGAACTTAGCATTAAATTACTCAACACCCTCTAACAATCGGTCGAAACTCTTTGACAGGTTAGTTTCGATTGAAACTGGTCATATGACCCAAGTAATTTTTTTTTCTGGTAAAGAATGAAGTAAGGCAAACATTCACCCTTCATTTCTCCAAGTTCCTGTTTAACCTGTCGTGTCAAAATCATTATGCAATATTGGTTGAAGCTGCCAGTCATTGTAATTGAGAGAGAGAGAGAAAAGTACATCTTAGTTTAACCAGACCACTGAGCTGATTAACAGCTCTCCTAGGGCTGACCCGGAGGATTAGACTTATTTTACGTGGCTAAGAACCAATTGGTTACCTAGCAACGGGACCTACAGTTTATTGTGGAATCGAACCACATTTTAGCGAGAAATAAATTCCTCTAATTCTTCATTGGCCGGTCGGAGATTCGAACTCGCGGCCAGCAGAGTGCCAGCAGAGTGCTAGCTGAGAACGGAACCCACTCTCCCAACGAGAGAGAGAGAGAGAGAGAGAGAGAGAGAGAGAGAGAGAGAGAGAGAGAGAGAGAGAGAGATTTATGGTTACTACATTGAAAAAGAAATAAGTAAATTTAAAAGGATTTAAAAGGAATTTCATATAAGAGAGAGGGAGAGAGAGAGAGAGAGAGAGAGAGAGATTTATGGTTACGATATTGAAAAAGAAATATGTAAATTTAAAAGGAATTTCATATAAGAGAGACAGACAGACAGACAGACAGAGAATATGTGTATCAAGTAGGTGGTGGAATTTCATGGTCGCGAGAGTGAGAGAGATAGACGGAAAGAAAAAGAGAATAAGAGAGAGAGAGAGAGAGAGAGAGAGAGAGAGAGAGAGAAACTGATTAAAAAGGCCCCTTTCTTTCTTAAAAAGGGAAGCGGTAAAAACACATTCCAATGAAAGTGAAGGCATTCGAAACGGGCTTTTATAGGAAAAAAAAATATAGGCGGAACAAAAACCGGGTCCGGTCACCTCAACGCGGCCCGGATCTCGTCAATAATTTACAAGAAACTGAATGGCTCTTGCTCATTGAGCCCCTTCTCTCTCTCTCTCTGTGTACCCACCAGATGCGATTCCCCACGTCCACAGGCATACCCAGTGACCACCGCCGTTACCTAATGCACTGAGGTACCCAAGGCGAGTTCTTATCACCCAAACCACTTTCCCTCTCGACGCCCCCTAACGGTAAGGAAGGAGTTTGTGTTTTGGGATGTTTCTCAGTGCGAAAGATACATAATAATAATAATAATAATAATAATAATAATAATAATAATAATAATAATAACAATAATAATAATAATCCACAATCATATTTTAACGTAAACACTGATGAGGAACTCTGTTCAGGTATTCGAAAGTCTTTGCTTTTGTCTTTTACGTAGTAATACTGTTTACCATATAATTGTGGATTTTCATAACACAAACTGTTTTTCACAAGATTGTGAATTTCTTAGCAATAATAATAATAATAATAATAATAATAATAATAATAATAATAATAATAATAATAATAATAATAATTATTATTATTATTATTATTATTATTATTGAGCAAATACTAAGATGTGACCAAGGCATACATGACAGCTAGCTTTACCCTTTAAAGGATATGTACTGCTTAGAAGAATTATATTATTATTATTATTATTCTATTTAACAACTATAAATCGCTACGTAATACGAAAAGTCAGACCGCTCGCTAAGCAAGAACCAGTGTTATGACAAACATAGTAAAGAGAAAACTAAGTCTGTTTTCTAAGATTCCTTAAGTCGCTGGAGTTTCGAGTGAAAAGTCATAATTCTAACTCCACCGCCAACTGGGAAACTTTTCTCTCTATATTTTCATATCCTCACTTTAAATATACTGAACATAGGCATTTTCGAAACGCACACACACAAATGCATATATATATATAAATGTATATATATTTATGTATATAAATATATATATATATATATATATATATATATATATATATATATATATATATATATATATATATAGTGTGTATGTGTGTACAAAATTCACTATCAGAAACAAAACCGAGAAGAACTTCTTTGTCTTCGTTTTTTTATTATTTTGTAAAAAAAAATTATCACCCAATCCTTATCTCTCGGTTCTTCGCTAACAACGGCAGGAGGCGTTTCTCGTGCCATCAATATTCTCATTCCACCTTATGCCCCTCCCACGAGATGGCCTTCCCTTTCCACTCTCTTTTTTATTTTTTGTCTCTCTCCTTCTCCGGGAGAAAGAATGGAAAGGAGATGATTATGGCTTGAAGGTCCTTTCGAAAGGTTTTGAGTGTCCGGTTGTACCGGAATTCTAACTTTCGTGTTATTGGTTGCAGTTGTGAAATTAACAACCTATAAACATCTTTGTTGCAAGTGCGCTTGTCCTCTCAGGAATATCCGGAATGATTTTGTACTTGCAACGTAGTTATATTCAAGTATATTATTTAAGTACGATTATATGTTAAGTATATAATGATTATAATTATAGATCAAGTATATTATGTTGTTTACAATTATATTACGTTGCTTTTCATATCCTGGTTCAGGATCTTGTGATACTTAAACGTGGCTTATCGAGAGAGCCATTTTATTCTGGGCACTTTCATGAGCGAGCAGCGAAGAATACCCGATGCCGTTGGCATTTAAGCTCCCAGGGCATCACTGAAACTTGAAACGGGCCTTAGGAGACTGATTTAAACGGCAATGGATGGCAGCGAGGCTCGGAAAGCTCTCAAGAGCGAGTGAAAGTTGTAACACAGTGAGGCAGAACTAGTGGCTATTTTTCTGCCGGATGTGGAAAAATGTTTTTGTCTCTGCTGTTTTGTATATACTAACGAAGACAGTATGCTGTACCTTTCTTTGTTCTGTGTTAAAGAATTATTTTTCTATATATATATGTTATATATATTATATATATATATATATATATATATATATACATATATATATATATATATATATATATATATATATATATATTTTGGAGCTGCCGGTAAATATCCACAACCGATATCAGTGTGTAACCAGTGGTAGTTGTTGCTGAGCATGAGCTGCCAATCACGATTAGCTTCAGTGATATCAGCTGTGTATACTCGTATTTACCGTCAGCTGCAGAACAAAGGACTATTATTCAAAGTTTTTCGCTTTTTTCTCCAATAATAAAAATTGCATTGATTTATACGTTGGCAATAGTTAAGATTATTAGAAGCAGGACCCTGAATACCTTCTAATTGTAATATTGTGGCTGAATATTAAAGATGACATTGACATCTTAGTCGAAATGAAAATTATAGCCATTCTTGTGCGAAAGATAAAATGTAAATAATAATAATAATAATGATAATAATAATAATAATAATAATAATAATAATAATTATTATTATTATTATTATTATTATTATTATTATTATTGGAAACTGAAAACCGATCTTAGTACAGGTGTGGAAATTTTATAGCCATTCTTGTGCGACAGACAAAGTGTACATTATTATTATTATTATTATTATTATTATTATTATTATTATTATTATTATTATTATTATTATTATTATTATTATTATTACAAACTGAAAACCCCAATAAGTTTCATATCCAAATATACTGGAATGTATACGGAGGGATTTCATACCTTGGTTTGCTGTTATATATCAGTGACAGATATAATGCACAAGTTTATTATAGGAACACCTTCAAATTTTTGTGACAATTGAAGTGCTAAAGCCTGACAAGAAGCTCTTCATAACATTTAAATTTATTTTATATTTATCCGAAGAGCTTCATTGAAGAAAAGAAAGTTACCGCGAATTTTTACAATATTTTCCTAGCATCCATCCCAGTTAGATAAACTCATTATTGAATCGTTTTAAAGTTCAGTCCTTTTTGAAGCGTTTTCAAGTTCAGATCCTTTTTCAAGCGTTTTAAAGTTCAGATCCTTTTTTGAAGCGTTTTCAAGTTCAGAGCCTTATAGAGGCGTTTTCAAGTTCAGATCCTTTTGGAAGCGTTTCAAAGTTCAGATTCTTTTTTGAAGCGTTTTCAAGTTCAGATCCTTTTTAAAGCGATTTCAAGTTCTGATCCTTTTTGAAGCATTTTAAAGTTCAGATCCTTTTTGAAGCGTTTAAGAGTTCAGATCCTTTTTGAAGCGTTTTAAAGTTCAGATCCTTTTTGAAGCCTTTTAAAGTTCAGATCCTTTTTGGAGCATTTTAAAGTTCAGATCCTAATTGAAGCGCTTTCAAGTTTAGATCCTTTTTGAAGCATTTTAAAGTTCAGATCCTTTTTGCAGCGTTTCTATGTTCAGACCCTTTTTGAAGCGTTTTAAAGTTTCAGATGCTTTTTGAAGCGTTTAAGAGTTTAGATCCCTTTTCCCCTCATAGTTTGAATGCCAAAGCATCACCATCTTGCACCAGACATCTCACAACAGCCTCAATATCCACTCTTAATTAAAATAAAAAATTAGAACTTTTCGCAACCTTTCAATCCTCAGATGCCATCGTTAGGAAATTAACAATCACTGTTGAAGTGGACGCTCTCCTTTATTACAGCGGCTGTGAAAAAAAAAACACACACACACACCACCTGTCAAAAACACTCCGAGTTTTTGCCTCGGTCCTACTTTTCAGCAGAAATACCCCACAGACGATCTGAGGTCACTTTCGCTGGTCCCAGTCGTAGCTGGTACTCTCTCTGTGTGTCTACGAGAGCAGGGAGTGGAACGGTTGATTTTTTTTCCGTTTTTTTTTTCTTTTAATGACTTCTGTGTCCGCTGCTACTTTTGACGACTGCCTTATGTGATCGAGTTTGTAGCTTCCATATCTCTCTCTGTCTGTCTGTCTGTCTGTCTGTCTCTCTCTCTCTCTCTCTCTCTCGCATATGATTCCATGAGCAATGAGACATTTCTCCCTCTAACACTCTCTGATGCCTTTATTTGACGTCTGATAAACTGCTATATATATATATATATATATATATATATATATATATATATATATATATATATATATATATATATATATATATATATATATATATATATATATATATATATATATATATATATATATATATATCCTCCTCTCTCTTTCTCTCTCTCTCTCTCTCTCTCTCTCTCTCTCTCTCTCTCTCACATATGATTCCATGAGCAATGAGACCTTTCTCCCTCTAACCCTCTCTGATACCTGTATTTCACGTCTGATAAACTGCTATATATATATATATATATATATATATATATATATATATATATATATATATATATATATATATACATACATCCTTCTTCTCTCTCTCTCTCTCTCTCTCTCTCTCTCTCTCTCTCTCTCTCTCGTTGTGGAATTCTTCCCCATCCCATGTACTCCAGTCAGTCTGCACCGCTCTCCGAAATAACCTCGCCGCCAAGGGTCCTTTCTCTCGCTTTCCATACCTGAAAATAATTCCAGCAACCGGAGTTCCCCAACCCTTGTGACATGCGTAAGTAAAAGCTGCTTAAAAAAAGTCAATTGAGAGTAAAAACTCCGCGTAAGCCCGGGTGATACATGTGCTTTAAGAAGCTGTATAAAGTCTGTTTTTTAATTGTGATGATACGCACTTTGTTAGCTGATATTCTCTCGTTGACGGTGTTATACGTGTCCTGATGATAAGGAAAACACGTTGTCAACTATATTTATCTTATTGACAGCGGTATATCTATCCCAGGGGAAACTCCATTGTCAGCCATGTTTCTCATTGGCAGTGGTATGTCTCTCCCATTGATGGAGGAAACACCTGTCGCCTGTTATGTTTCTCTCGTTGATAATGGTATGTCTCTACCAATGATAGTGGAAAGCACATCGTCAGCTTCATCTCTCATTGGCATTGGTATGTCTCTCCCAGTATAGTGGGAAGGCCATTATCAGCTATGTTTCTCACTGGGATTGGTATGTCTCTCTTAGTGATAGTGGAGAGCCTATTGTCGGCTATGTCTCTCGTTGGCTGTGGTATGTCTCTCCCAGTGGCAGCAGAAAGCCTACTGTCAGCCATGTCTCTCATTAGCAGTGGTATGTCTTTCCCACTGATAGCGGAAAGCCCACTGTCAGCCATGTCTCTCATTAGCAGTGGTATGTCTTTCCCACTGATAGCGGAAAGCCCACTGTCAGCCATGTCTCTCATTAGCAGTGGTATGTCTTTCC
>NC_089794.1:32735697-32750697 GCF_040412425.1 Macrobrachium rosenbergii | reverse complement strand
TGGCCATCGACGTCCGCATAATAAGGTCTGGTCATCGACGTCCTCCGCGTAATAAGGTCCGGTCATCGACGACCGCATAATAAGGTCTGGAGCAGAACGGTTCCAGAGAATAAGAGCAGAAGACTACTGCTGATAACTTCCAGATTACGACAACTGGAGTCTGCGAGCCGGGAAGAAGAAGAAGGAGGTTCCTTACGTGATATTGCAACCCCCGCCCCCAATCCCCCCGTCTCCTTTCACCGTTGCCCTTCTGCTAATGGACTTTTTTTTTTTCTTTTTTTGAGTTCACGTTGTAAACAGGGCGCTTAACCTTTCCTTCGGTTTGTTTTGGTTTGGGAAACTCCACCCAACTCGACCCATTCTCAGGTTGGTACTGAATATAGTTTTGAGTTTTTTTCTTTAATTTTTATAGTAATACTTTTCTCATTTCGATGTTAGGATCTGGGAGAATGTAACCCCATTGAATGTTGTTTTGAATTTTTATGGTAAAACTTTTCTACTTTCTGTAGTCGGTTTTGGGAAAATACAACCCATTCTAAGGCTAATACTGAATTTTGTATTGATTTTTTTAAAGTTAAACATTAGGTTGTTTCAGTAAACCAAACACTATAAAACTATGGAATATAGTTTTTATTTTTTTATAATAACACTTTTCTCATTTCTGTAATCAGTTGTGGGAAAATACAACCAATTTTAAGGCTAATTTTGAATACTTTAATTTTTTTAAGTTAATCATTAGCTCATCTCAATAACCCCAACTCTTATTGTACTGAGCAATTTTTAGGCGTAAAATCCTGTTGAAACATCAGTTGCGAAACATATTCTCGTTTGATTACATTGCGCCCCTCACCTTTAAAATCTTTCAAGGTCCCGGTTCTTTGTTATTAGGGCGTTCGTGACGGTACCTCTTGCACGTCGTCTATCCAGCACATTATTATTCTTATCATTATTGCTGTTGTTTTTGTTATAATTATCAGCAAACAAATAAATAATGAAATAAGCAGAATTCGAGAAATACTGCCCTCAGCGGAGGAGAGAAAATATATATTAGTTTGCAGAATCGTGTTTGTCAAGAAAAATTAATAAACAAGCACTTGCAAGAAAAAGAAATAAACAAACACTTGCCTTCCGCACCTTGCTGGTGCAACTTTCAAGTGTTCAGTGCATGTCAGGGATCTGTTTCAGAGCTGATGAGTCAGGGTGAGGCTAATGTCTAAGGTGCCTGGATCCGTTTCATTTTCGGTTGTAGAATGTGTTGGTTTGTGCCAACGTTCCAGATCATGTTTATGGTTCTTTCTAATTTT
Organism: Macrobrachium rosenbergii; assembly: GCF_040412425.1. Lineage (NCBI taxonomy): Eukaryota > Metazoa > Arthropoda > Malacostraca > Decapoda > Palaemonidae > Macrobrachium > Macrobrachium rosenbergii. Next base: position 32,749,393 of record NC_089794.1, on the reverse strand, counting down.
CGTGTGTTTGTTTGTGCAGTGTCTTTGAATTTCTACTTTCCGTCGGTTTGTTTGTGTGTTGTCTTTGAGTTTCTAATATCCATTAGTTTGTGTTTTTTCTTTGAATTTCTAATTTCGTTAGTTTGTGTATTTTCTTTGAATTTCTAATTTCGTTAGTTTGTTTGTGTGTTTTCGTTGAATTTCTCATTTATATTAATTGTCTTTGAATTTCTAATTTATTTTGCTTGTGAATTTTCTTTGAATTAGTAATTTATTTCGTTTGTGCATTTTGTTTGAATGAGTAATTTCTTTTGTTTGTGTAATTTCTTTGGATTTCTAATTTCCTTTAGTTTGTATTTGCATTTTCTTTGAATTTCTAATTTCCATTAGTGTGTTTGTGTACTGTGTTTGTAACCTGGCACGTCATACGAACTCGGTCGTTTTGACATTTTTTAGCATCTCGGAGTTAAATCAGGCTGTTTTCCTCAATATTTCTCTCTTGTTTCCGTCGGGACGCAAATTCCTGAGATGTATGCTAGCATTGCACCAGCCCCGGTTTTTTTTACCTTGCCCATAGGTTAGGTTAGGTTAGATAAGTTCAAGTAGCACTTGTAATTTGAGTGTGGGAAACATAATGAGGTTGTGTTCAAGAAAAATCTATGGATGGTTTCTAAGATGTGGCGTTCCGCTGTTTTCAGGGAAAGGTCACGGTACTCGGTTACATCTCGGGAAAATGCTGGCGAGACTAAATACGCTACCCCATACTTTTTCTTTTTTCAATTTCGTCCCTTTCCACTTAGCTGTTCAACTTCTTTAACGTTGTAATGCCCGCTCTTCGCTAACCGTTGGTCTTGTTCATCTTCATTATTTTGTAGTAAAACTTATAATAAGAGTCGCAAGTACCATGATAACAAACAGAGTTGCCAAGTAACAAAGTACGGGGAAATAAATGTGATGGTCAATTCGATACTCGAGTTGCCAACTGGCAAAACATTTAAGGAAAATTCTGGTGTTTTTCTTTTACCGTTCGTAAAATCTTCCTTCTAAATGTTATTATGTCTTAAGCAGTATTGGCGTATTAGTTTTCCTCTGTTTCTTTCGGAAAACTCCGGATATGAAAGATATAAAAACTTTTGTCTTTTGTTCGTATTTTTGACTGATCAGAGAGAGAGAGAGAGAGAGAGAGAGAGAGAGAGAGAGAGAGAACTATTAAGACACTCCGTGCTCGTCATTTCTTAAATACTCTCTCTCTCTCTCTCTCTCTGATTCCAGCACTATGGAGCTCATTATCTCCCTCCCTCTCTCCTTCCACCCCTCTCTCTCTCTCTCTCTCTTAGATTCCAGCACTATAAAGCGCATTATCTCCCTCCCTCCTTCCACCTCTCTCTCTCTCTCTCTCATTCTCCAGCACTAAGGAGTGCATTATCTCCCTCTTTCCGACCCCCTTTCTCTCTCTCTCTCTCTCTCCCCCTACCCCCCCTCGAGAACGCATTCACGATCAACTTTTGCTTTCCCTTCCTCCTCCTCCTCCTCCTCCTCCTCACTGAGAAGTGAACTGGTATTTCCCATCGACCGGTCAGCGGCAACTCGGGGGAAAGTCTGTCGTTGTTGTAGATCACGTAGAAATAACGCGCTGTTTTCCCAGAGGGTATTCATTTCTCTGCAGACAAACAACCTCGTGACACGTGCGTTTTTCATCATAGAGTTCGATGACGTTCTTCGAATTGTTTGTGGCAGAGAGTGTAGTGTTATGTATAAGTATATACTGTAAATACATACATACTTAAATATATATATCTATATATATATAATATATAATGTTATGTATGTGTAAGCTATGTATATATATATATATATATATATATATATATATATATATATATATATATATATATATATATATACACACTGTATTTATAAATTACTCGACATCCAATCGCCAGTGAAAAGCAGATACTGTGATTCAATGCATTCCAGCGAGTAAAAGTTCTATGTAAATAACGATGACAAAAGAAAAGAAAAAAACTTGCCAACCCAATGCAAGAAAACACCACCGGCCTTAATATCCCGACATGAAAGGAGAAACACAAGTCATGGTCTGTCTTTCTCTTTGTGAACAACGATGGACGGTATAACCTTTACAAAGTCATGAGAGAGAGAGAGAGAGAGAGAGAGAGAGAGAGAGAGAGAGAGAGAGAGAGAGAGAAATACTCTTGTAAAGGTTACGCATTTGTCAATCCGCATTCATTTACAATGTAACGATAATTAATTCTTTATATCCTCTTATTTTCATGTAGTCTTAGAATGCATAACTTGTACAAGTTCAGAAGAGAGAGAGAGAGAGAGAGAGAGAGAGAGAGAGAGAGAATACTCTTGTCAAGTTACACATTTGTCAATTTGCACTCATTTACAATGTAACGATAATTAATTCTTTATATCCTCTCATTTTCATGTAGTCTTAGAATGCTAACTTGTACAAGTTCAGAAGAGAGAGAGAGAGAGAGAGAGAGAGAGAGAGAGAGAGAGAGAGAGAGAGAGAATATGCATCTTCAGTGTCAAAAGAAATTTGCTGTTGAGCATTGCATTTATCCAACGTTATAATTTTTCACTTTATTTAAATTCCGTATATCCCTTAGAAAGTTATGAATGCGAGAAGACGGGTATATTTCAAATATTACAGGTAAATTAGTATATACTTTTGTCGAAACCGACAGGTGTTTATATATATAATTTATATAATTATCAACGTAACGACATTCTGCCTATTAACTGAAGTTTTGCTACTAGTTACAATTTCTCCTCATGTCAGAAAGTTAGATATATTTACAGTATATAAATACAAACCCACACACACACACATATATATACAGTATACTGTATATATGTGTTTGTGTGTGTGTGATTGTCTTTATACACGAGTATATATACTTTATATAACTTTCGAAAATGAGGACAAACTGTACCCAGTTTCAAGACTTCTGTTAAAGGGCAGAATGAGGTTACCTTGTATAAACCTATCTTGCTAGGGAGGATCTCCACCACCTTGTGGAAGACTGTGACGTCACAGATCGTTTTGAATAGGCAGAAGAGGCTCCAAAATTGTTTTCCGGCTAACGTTTCAGATTCCCCAGTCTTTAACTGTCTTACGTAAACCTTCGTCTGAAGGAGGTGGTATCGTGTAGATAGTGACTGGATAGCCCATGGCAAGTGCAGGTCTTCGTAGACCTTATGCAGGCGCATGCGCCGAAGGAGTCGATGTGAAGGTCGTTAGTTTGGGAGATGGACAAAGACAATACTTTGATTTTGCCGAGGCGACCGTGAGCTCTCATGCATGATTGAGCCATTTAATGTATGTGTGTGTGTATATATATATATATATATATATATATATATATATATATATATATATATATATATATATATATATATATATATATATATATATATATATATATATATATATATATATATATATATATATATTTATGGCGTATTTTTTATGCATTTTTTCTCACCTTCACTCTACTTTTAAAATGTTCCCGCATTTGCGTGTCTTTCTTAAGAATATTGCTCATTTTTCATAATGAGAAAAATAATTTTGATGATAAAAATATCAATACGTGAAGATTAACTCCTGTGGCGCTGTTCTTCACGGTTCTCTATATTTATTATCATTATTATTATTATTATCACCTCCTTAATAATTAATATTATGTGCTTAACTTGATCAGCATCTACGCGAACATATACTTATCACCTCGGTAAGAAAAAGTATCATGACATTATGTAAACACTTACTGATCTTTTGCAGTTGCTCGCCAGGTAACTGGGTCACGTCAGGTCGCTTCTCTGTGTCAGGTGAATGGGAATTCCCGTCTCCTAATCCTTAACCAGTCCTTTGTCCAGAAGCGGTATTTTATGACAAGTGATTGTGGATTCGAAGGCCTTAGCTCCCAAGTCCTCATACCTATAGTGTTGAGTGATTGTGAGTTGCAGCCTTCTAATCTATTGACAGTCTTCGCTTGAGGATTGTATTCATTGTCAGGGATTAGGGATTCTATACTTCTAATCCCTAATCGAATTTCCATGATCTTTATTTAAGTGCTTTGGAATTTAGACAGTCTAATACTTTAAAGTAATCCCAATCCTTATGAATCTTCAGATCCCTAATCAGTCGTACTTCTGTCAAGAATTACTTTTGATGTTAACTGACTAGGATTACTCCTTTCCATTCCAAACCAGTCCCGATATTTGCCAATTTTTCTCCAATCAAGTCTGTGCAGTGCATTTTCTCACGTGACTGGTAATTCCCTTTCTCAGATTCGTGATTATTCCTAATCCATGACTAGTCTCTCTCTCTAGTCCAAGTAGCGCTGAATGACCCTATGGGTCCCAGTGCTTGGCTTTATGCCTAAATCACATATTCCATTCCATTCTCCAGTCCAGAAACGGGATTATGTGTCATATATATTGTCAAGGCATTTAGGAAGCCAGTCTTCCAATCCATACCTAATCCTGATTTCAGACCGCAGCACAATCCTCCCCCTTTTGACCCATAGCCATTTCCAATCCTCGGCCAATTCCGATTTCGTCAGTAACCTAGGTGTTGTGACGACAGTTTTAATTGACATAATCAGTCAGTCAGTCAATTCCGATGTCGTCCACAACGGGGGATTTTGTGCCATATCATGTAATCATGGCGGAAGAGTCTCTTGGCAAAAAGAAGAATGAAAAAAAAGGAAGGTGAAAGTATGATTTCAGCCTGATGGATTATGGTATTAATACGACTTGGCACCTTTCCTTTTCTTTTAATGTACGACTTGAGAACTTTCCTTTTCACTCTATATTTTTTTTTTATTGCGAAACGTAAATGGCATTCCAAGTGATGGGTAAATGCCAGGGGCGTTTCTCGTGCTCGCGTGTACGTGCGTACGGATATACGTACATACACCGTATGTATGTAGTCCAGTATATAAATATATATATATATATATATATATATATATATATATATATATTATATATATATATATATATATATATATATATATATATATATATATATATATATATATATATATATATATATGTGTGTGTGTGTGTGTGTGTGTGTGTCTGTAATACTAAATAGCCAAGACAGGCAATTTCAAATGAGTATATTAATAATAATAATAATAATAATAATAATAATAATAATAATAATAATAATAATGATTATTATTATTATTATTATTATTATTATTATTATTATTATTATTATTATTATTATTACTTATAATGCATGCATTTATAGGGAACAAGTCTACAAGGCCAGCTCTTAGTCTTAGTTTGGCATTCAGTAAAAAACTTGTTTCAAATGAGCGCTTAGTTAAAACTAGTTTTAACTAGGCATTTAGTATAAACTAACTTCAACTGAGAATTTAATCAAAATATCAACTTTTCAGATGGTCAAATCTGATTTTGGCTTAGCGTTTTAGGAAATATTAATTTGAACTCTTCAGTTAGTCGAAACCAGTTGTGGCTGAATACTTAATGGAAACCAGTTTCAAGTGACCAGTTGGTCAAAACCAGTTTCAATTGTGCTTTTGGTCAAAGCTAGTTCCAGCTGTCGAATTGGTCAAAACTAGTTTCAGGCAGAAAACGTGTCATTGGGTAATTTTCATGAAAACTAACTTTAAATACTTGATTTTTATGAGAATTATTTTGATCCTTGCTGAGATTTTTTCAAGCTGGCCCAGTGAGCCCTGGGCGTTATAGTAGGAACTACAGATACTGTATTTAGCATTCCTTTTTACGTTTCTCATATAATCATTCTAGTCGGCCTACCCTGCCCCTAGCAACTTATATTTTCCAAGAACTCCTTCTTTGATCACTTGGTTCTATAACTGGACGTCATCAGCATGTCTGGTGTGCCCTAGGAATGGAAGAAGTCTGAACAGGCCAAGAGACTACAGGACGTTTATGTGCTAAACACTGCACAAGGCGGGTGTATTGATCTAGAAGTTTAGGAACAGGCCTGACTTAGTCAGGGTAGTCTCTGTTACTGTTTCAAACACTGGACAAGAACAAGCTGGATACACACACACACACACACAAACACACACACACACACACACACACACACACACACACAAACACAAAAGGAAGCGGTGAAATCGTTGCTGGGAGAGCGTGCTTTGTTTGGACGTAAGATGCACTGGAACAGCAAGGTCCCGGTATCCAGGAAGCAAAAGCTTGCGGGACAGGTAGGGGTGAGTGGCCTATTGTATGCAGGGGAGGGGTCGTCTCACTGATAAGCGGATTAACCGTCGGTGTAAGTTGAGAAGTGGTTGATTTTGTGATGTAAGTTTTCTGCACAGTGTTCATCCGTATTTCAGCGTTTGAAGCGTGAATATTGTAGTGACTTTTATTACTTTTTATGGTGAAACTAAGCTCTGACTATGTATGCATAAATATATGTGTATGTATACATATAATGTTATATATATACACATTACATATTACATATATATATATATATATATATATATATATATATATATATATATATATATATATATACATACATACATACACATATATTTACACACTCAGTTATCAACAGTACTCCAGTGGCTGACTCCATTAGCAACTGTCTTATTCATTTTTTAATTGCTGAACCAAGGATGGAATTCAGGCACAGTAACAAAAATAAGACATGTATGTCTACTGTATAAAGTACAGTATATAATGCATTCACACTTAGCTTTTCATAGGTCTTTGGGGATTTCACTTTCAAACAGTTTCTCGACCGATTTTTCAACTGACCAGCGAATCACTCCTTTAGGCAGAGAGGAACGCTGTGATACTAATCTCTCTCTCTCTCTCTCTCTCTCTCTCTCTCTCTCTCTCTCTCTCTCTCTCTCTCTCTCTCTCTCTCTCTCTTTCTGAATAATTTCTTTCACATATGCGACATAAATTGATGTATTTTTAGAAAACGTTTTGATGTTAATTTTATGAGAATGACTGATGTACATTGGAAATAAAGATTTGAATTTGAACTCTCTCTCTCTCTCTCTCCTTAATATATTTTGAGAGAGAAGACTCTCTCTCTCTCTCAGAGAAATCTCTCTCTCTTTATTTAAAAACGTCAGAATATTGTTCAAGTATTGATTAAATAAGCTTTATAATAACATATAGATAGAAAAAAGATGATTTTGACTCTATAAAAATGAGAGAGAGAGAGAGAGAGAGAGAGAGAGAGAGAGAGAGAGAGAGAGAGAGAGAGAAATTTTACTATTTACTAAAAACGTCAGAAAAATGGAAGATGAAGTATTAAAAATAGGAGATAATAATAATATATAATATAGGAGAAAGGAAGATGATTTTGACTCTATTGAAAATAAAAAGAGAGAGAAATGAGAGATAAAAATGAGAGAGAGAGAGAGAGAGAGAGCACGAGCGTGCGACTACTCATCCAAAAAGACCTCGTCATAGGACCGGAATAGAATTACGGCGCGGGAAATATATGATATAACTCGAAGGCCGAAAAAGGTCCCGCTGCCCCCTTGGAACTTGACAAAAGGAACTCAGGTGGTATGGAGTGGCCCAGGTAAGCACAGCAGGTAAAAGTCCCAGGGGGCGGGGGAGGGGGGGGGAGGGGTGGTGGGCTATCGGGTAACTCCACTTTCACTCACCGGTAGACCAAAATCAGTTGGCAAAAGCCGATGAGAGCGGCCTTTCCTCGCAGGTTATGTGCGAAAGAGGTTTAAGATTTTTTTTTTTTTTACGTTGCTTTCAGTTATATCTGTATGTGTAAGTATATATATATATATGTATTATATGCATATGTATATATATGTATATATATACATATATTTATATATATAAATATATGTATGTAAATATATATGTATATGTATATATATGTATATGAATATATGTTTATGTATATATACATATATACACATATATGTGTGTATTATATACATGATATGTATATATAAAATAATTTATTAACAAGTTCTCAAATTTTATAACATTCCCTCTCGCAAGAGAGTGTCTATTTATTCCTTAGGGTTATATTCCACCGAGAGTCGCATTGACTAATATATAAAAACTAATTCTTATTCATTTTCATCTCAACATTATATTTGTATTGCTTTCAGAACAGTATTAATAAAATATTTTTATATTTTTTCCAAAAGCGTGTATAAATTTTTCCAAATGCGTACCTAAAACACCTTCCTTTTATATTAGATTAATTTCTCGCGTCCCGTATAACCTTCCGTCTTCCAAGAGGCGTTGTGCCTGTTCTTTCGGCGTTAGGTTAATGTCCTTTACGCTCTCAACGTTCCCTTGAGCTCTCTCCTTCAAATCTGGGCTGGGTAGGGGCCATCGAGTACCCGTATCACCGGCCATCGAGAGAGAGAGAGAGAGAGAGAGAGAGAGAGAGAGAGAGAGAGAGAGAGAGAGAGAGAGAGAGAGAAGGTTTTCAAAAGACAGGGGAGAGAAAGTGAGAAGAGAGAGAAAAATGAAGACAGGGGAGAGAGAGAGAGAGAGAGAGAGAGAGAGAGAGAGAGAGAGAGAGAGAGAGGTTTTCAAAAGACAGGGGAGAGAGAGAAAGTGAGAAGAGAGAGAAATGAAGGTTTGCAGAAGACAGGAGAGAGAGAGAGAGAGAGAGAGAGAGAGAGAGAGAGAGGTTTGCAGAAGACAGGGGAGAGAAAGTGAAAGAGAGAGAAATGAAGTTTGCAGAAGATGGTGAGAGAGAGAGAGAGAGAGGAGAGAGAGAGAGAGAGAGAGAGAGAGAGAGAGAGAGAATGTTTATTTCTAAAATAAAATTGTTTTCAATAGGATTCTTATCGGTTATTATGTCTAGTCATTTCTAAAATAATCCGTTTTTTTCCTTCTGTTCTTTTCTCTTTTCACTCCGTTCAGTGGAAAGTTGTTTGGCCAGTTCATGATGTCCCATGAGAATGTAAACACTTTGCGAATAATAATAATAATAATAATAATAATAATAATAATAATAATAATATAATAATAATAATAATAATAATAAATATTATTATTATTATTATTAAATAAAAACTACAATAGGAAGAAAAGTGTTCCTCTCTTAAATAACCAGCAAGCAAACAGATGAACAACCAAACCGCTATAAACAAACAACAAACAAAACAAGTTTACAAACAAATAAATCTTGTGAGGAACAACAGTGAACAAACAACAAAGGATTAAGTGCACAAACAAGCAAATATTTTGAAGAGCAACAGTGAACAAACAGCAAAGGGTTGAATGAACAAACAAAGAAACAAGTTAACAAACAAGGAAATCTTGGAGGAACAACAATGAACAAACAGCAAGGAAACAAGTGATCAAACGAAACAAACAAGCAAATTTTGTGAGGAACAACAAACAAAAAATAAAACAAGTGAACAAACGAGCAAATTTTGTGATGAACAATAAACAAACAACAAAGAAACAATTGAACAAACAAGGAAATATTGTGAGGAACAACAAATAAAGCAAACAACAGACTAGTAAATGAACAAACGAACAAATGAAAAAACAAGCAAATATTGTGAGGAACAACTGTGAACAAACAACAAAGGATTAAATGCACCAACAAGCGAATCTTGTGAGGAACAACAATAAGCAAACAACAAAATAAAACAAGTGAACAAACAAGCAAATCCTGTGAGGAACAAAAGCCCGAGACCTGTTTATATAAAAACAATAAAAAAAAACAAGATCCACGAACAGGTGTCGCGTAGAGAGGACACCTCGAAGAGGTCCAGAGAAAGTGAGAATTATGCTGACTACCTCTTAGAGAAAGGAGGTGTTGGGAGGCACCCTCTGGATCTAAGGTTGTTGGGGGGGAGGGGGAGGTGGGGATGAGTACTCGTGGGTGGGGTAGGGGATTGGCTAGAAGTACCTGATGACATACTCAATGTAACGGTTTTTTTTTTTTATTTTTTTTACTGCTACGCGGTTGACATAATTCAGGATCACGAGAGAATGAGTTTAGTTATGCTAATTAACTTAAAAGAGTTATGGAACTCTTATGGTTCATTTAATTATGAAATTATTATCCTTCTTATGATTTTGGCTGAACAAAATTGAAAGTTACGTAAGAATATATTTAGTTTTCCAGTTCGTTCATCTTGACAAACTATAAAAAAAACAGTTTCGAAATGTGAATATGGGCCGAGAATAAAAAAAAGGGTCATTAACTCATTAAGTAGGTTAATGATGGGTCCAAAATTAAGGAGAAAAAGGTTGAAATCTCTGGCTTTAGCGCTCTTTCAATAATGAGTCTATTGTTAGACAGCACACATTTGCATAGACCGAACATAATTTTCAAATCGATTTGACTCCATAAAATGGCGTCAAGAGAGCCGTGGCCATAGAAATTTGTAAATTGTTTGAACAATTAACCGGTCAACACATCGGAACCAATTTCTTTCAGCACTCGATATTCTTCTGTTTTTTCAGGGCGTTCCTTGTAACATTTACTTTCGCTTTTAAGCGCTGAGTCTTGTCATATGATCTTGTGAGGAGCAATCTCTCTCTCTCTCTCTCAGATAGATTGTTTCATGATTTTACCGTATTCGTATGTTGGTGATCGGTCTTGTTATATTAACGTCTTTGTGTAAACATGTAAAACACTTCCTTTCTCTCTTTGCGTGTGTAGAAAAACATCTCTCTCTTTGATAGGTTGTTTCATGATTTTACTGTATATGTATGTTGGTGATCTGACTTGTTACAGTAACACCTTTTTGTATGCATGTGAAACACCTTTCCCTTTCTTTACTTTTGTAGACAAACAACATCTCTCTCTCTCTCTCTCTCTCTCTCTAAGGTGTAGGTACGCTAGGGGCTACACTCTCATTACTCTATTTCTCTGTCGTATTTTGTAGCCACAAACGACATCTTTGTCCTCTTCATGACAAGTCATGTTCGAAATTTCAGTCGCAGACAATTCACCAAATTCTGGAAAATAATTCTGGAACGCATAACGAAGGCTTAGCACGTATTGCGCGCGTCTACTTTCTCTGAACTCCAGCAAGTGATTGCGATAGAAGAAAATAAATAAGAAAAAATAACAACCGTGTGTAGCAAAGCGTGAGGTCTTCTTTATGGCTGCGAATGCAGGAAAATTACGGTCACTTGTGCCTTCTGGCAGCGTTTCAGTGGAGCGAGTTGCCAGATTTTCCAGAGCACTTGAGAATAACAACACGTCGGGGGCTTTCTCTTTCACATTATTTCAGGTCTTTCATGAACGTAATCACAAAATCACATTCCATTTTTTTCCACTCGTCACTTTGTAGTGTTGTTTCGTGCACCGTTTCGCTCAGGAGGACTTTGGGAAATTGAGACGCACCACTAACGTTTTTAACGGTGTTCTTGAGGAACGTTTAAAATGTTTCCGTGTTGGGGGAAAGCGTGTTAAATTACGTAAGGCGGTTTGCGTTAGTTGTGACGTAAAAATACTTGTTTTTTGTGTGTTTAGATGTAGGTTTGTTAAATGTAACTCCTTCCAGGGGCCAGGAAATGTAGGGTGAATGTAATGCTGTACTTTTTCCTGGGAGAACATAGTCAAATTCACTCGGGAAGTGGTGCAAATCCAAAATGTTTTCCTTCACATGTGTAACAAAAGTCCCTAAGAAAAAAAAGTTCTCATTATTTTGCCACTGAATCATCAGAATAACAATGACGTTTAAATACCAATCAGACACGAAAACTTAGCATGTACAGGGATTCATTGACATTGATAAGACACAAAACTACTGAAACACGTGATAGAATCTTTCTACAGAGTCACAGACACCAGAACTTAGACATAGGCAAGGAGCCCTTGGAATAACACAGAGGGAACTTCGTCATGGAGTTGCTAAACACTAGGATTCAGTCAGGGGGGGTCTCCTTTATATCAACAAAAATCACAGACTTAGGCATAGGTAGGTCTAAGGGAATCCACTAACAAGTGCATTGATGCAGAGGTTATCCTCCATAGCAAAAGGTACCAGCAAGACACACTAACTCAGACATAGGTCTACGGGAATCCGTGAATGTGTTTGTACACCAATTCTCTACATAAGACACGTGACTTGAGCTTAGTCAGGGAGATATCCTTCAGATCAACAAGACACGCAAACTCAGACACATGGGTCTACGGGAATCCACACTGACGCACACCAATTCCCAAGACATTTTTGGAGGAGCAACCGCCCGATTTGACCTACCTGGAACTATGTCGGACGCGAAGTGTTGCTCTGCCGAATAGACAGGTCACCATTATAATCTTGGCTAAGCAATACTTTCACTCTCACCCGCTCTTTGCAGGACTCCCCAAGAGCTGCTGCCCGCCCTCTTACAGCTCTACCTGGAGCAGGGGGTGAAGGAGGAGGAGGAGGAGGAGGAGGAGCGGTTGGTGGAAAGGGGTGAGGAGAGGAGGAGGAGGAGGAGGAGGAGGGAGAAAGAAGGAAGCCTCGAGAGGGCGAGGTAGGTTCTCCCTTTTCCTTTTACTCATTATCCTTTACCTTTCTGTGCCGTATCCTACTTTTGCGACTTCAAGGCCGAAAAGGATGCTGTGAATAGGCTGCCCACCCCCCACCCCCAAGGATTCCATTGTCAAATAAGTCTTCAGCTGAATGTTTTACGTGGAAGGACTGAGGACGCGCGCGTGCGTGCGCATCCCATTCGCCGAAAGCGAGAGTTTCTTCATGGGATGGCCGAGGTGAAGGATTTTTCTGGGCTGAAAAATGGGATGTTTTTTGTGCTTTGTCTAATTTTTGTTTTTTTGTTTGATGTAACCTGCCATGAGAATTTATTTGTTCGTATCTGTTCCACCCACGGACACAAAAGAGGTGGGACTCTCTCTCTCTCTCTCTCTCTCTCTCTCTCTCTCTCTCACACACACTGAAACTTGCAACCAACCTTACCGGGTTGGTGCAAATGGTCTGAATAAGTACCGGAATCCAACAAAGTAAGTAACAGTAATTTTGCTTGGAAATGTTTTTCGATTGATTGATTTCATATCACATTTTGGCGTTACAGTTGCCATAGTAACCATTTGACACCAAACATCAAAATGTGGATTAATACCACTACTGCTTTTAACCTCGAAATATTGCCTAAGAGGGCTGTCAAAAAAAAAAATTTAAAATTAAAAGCGCAAGTGGGTCTACCCCTCCTTTCTCTTTAATCCGTCAACTCTTTTTCAGTTCTTTGTTTTTCTTCCCCTGGTCTCCTTTCCCTGTCAGCCAGGCAACTGGCTCTATTCTATCTCGTTCGGGTATAAGCGGTTGGTGAAAAGAATATACTTTCATACATAAACACTTAATGACTGGTGACTGACTGTTGCGTATTTTCTCTCTTTTAACTCTGTATATTTTTCTCATTCATTCTTATCTCATGTTATCTCATTCCTGTCTCTTCTAACTGCTCCTCATATCTCTTGTCTCTCATTTATTTCCTCTCACCACAAACGAGACCACTCGGGGACCTCGTCGTTAACCACTTAAACAAAAAATTGGAATTTTTGAGGTAAATAATCACGTATGAGTGGCCTTAAGGCTTTCCTGTGTGCTTGAATGAAAGCGAGAGTGCAGTGCAGTGCAGTGCAGTGAGTCTGCCGTGTGGGGCAGACTCACTTGTTCAGTTTTTGTTTTTTTTTCTTTGTTAGGTGAAATTTCTTGTTATTGTTAGATTAAGGTGGGGCCTTATGCCATCA
>NC_089794.1:32725697-32730697 GCF_040412425.1 Macrobrachium rosenbergii | reverse complement strand
CGAAAATGTTCAAACAAAAAATGTGTGCCAACACCATTTTTTGTCCCTTACCCACGGCTGAAATCACGGTTCCATGGTTCCGCCCATGGAACGAAACGAAAGGCCATAAACTTGCATGAACTGGCTACCACAAGATGGAACGCCCATGTGTTGTCGATGATGCTGAATTTTCATCGGTTACCTGTTGGGCAGGTTGAATTCCTCCGATGGTTGGAATACTGATGAAATCAAGGGCATTGCCTAATTTCAGTCTGGTGTAAAGGTGGGGTAGGGGGGAGGGGGAGGATGGGGGAGGCATGGCTTATATTTACCTTTCATAAGGCTTTGCTGATGCACTGCCGTTAGATCTTCATGAGACAATATGCACTAAAGCTCTTTATGGACTGGAGATTTCAGTGCATCATTTCCATTTAAGTCTATGATTTTCATAATTCAGTTATTCCTTCTTGGTAAAAGTTTAGCTGGGATTGCAGTAAACGTAGTCCTCCCCCCACCCCGCCCCGGCCACCCCTAACGCCTGTCCGCGGCCGTTGGGAGAATGCCTCTTGCTTGATGTGCCTTTTGCATGCAAATATTGACAAATGACAAGGCCTTCCTTTTCCCTGTCTAGGATTGGGGTGCCATCCTCTGGGTGTTTGCGCTGAAGGGCGATGTTGTGAGTTTTATTTATTGTAATTTTTATTATATATGTATATTCAAATGTATGGCATTATATATATCTATATATGTATCTGTGTGTGTACACATTGCATATATATTATATTATATATATACACTGGAATAAAAGTTGAAAGTCTTGGTATCACTTCGTGAGGACTTTTATTTTCACGTGAGGACTTATATATATATATATATATATATATATATATATATATATATATATATATATATATATATATATATATATATATATATATATAAATATATATATCCTGTGTGTATGCATGTATTAAGTACGAATAAACTAATTTATATAATAAGATACTCAGTATATTTAATTAGCGACAATCAGCAATCAGTCAGCGAATAGATAAAAAAATTAATATGCAACGGAAACTGTGTCTGATCCAGTTTACTCTTCCCCTGGGTCTTCTCATAAAAAAAAAGAAAGCTTTAATAAACGATTTCCTGTCTTACAGTGCAATGGACCTCAGACGATTAGGCAATATGTAATTGGGTTCCCACGATCTTTGGCCCATGACCTTAGCTTTGAATATCAAATTAACTTTACTGGTCATGTATTATGTGTAGCCTGACATATTACGTTCAGTTTTTAAAAAGTTGAATGGTAAGTATTTGTAGTTGGAATTTTCAGTGAAGACGGTAGTTACCATCCTCATCTAGGTAGTCGGAGATGAAAGAGGTTTTCAGGACCCAGTGCTATATATATTAGCACTGTTTTGGTTTTCTTTCAGTGATTTAAAAGAAATTAAGTATACCTTAGTTTAACCAGACCACTAAGCTGATTAACAGCTCTCCTAGGGCTGGCCCGAATGATCAGATTTATTTTACGTGGCTAAGAACCAACTGGTTACCTAGCAACGGGACCTACAGCTTATTGTGGAATCCGAACCACATTATGACGAGAAATGAATTCCTATCACCAGAAATAAATTCCTCTAATTCTTCATTGGCTGGTCGGAGAGTCGAACGCTGGGCCAACAGCGTGCTAGCCGAGAGCTCTACCCACCCCTCCAATGAAGAACTTCAGTGATTTAAAGCCATAGGTCTGTTGATTCATCTGGGTTGAAACTCTCTTCATGTACTCACTTTGAATAACTGAGAACAGAGAATTCTATAGTCCATTTAAGCAGGTTTCACCTCGTGGCAATTAACCTACTTGATTAACTCTAACGTGGTAACACTTCACTACAGTGTAATTACAGTAATTCTGACAAGTTAATGCTTTAAGGCCCGCAGGTAATTCCGACATGAATATAAGCGGTACAAGGTAACAC
Source organism: Macrobrachium rosenbergii (assembly GCF_040412425.1). NCBI lineage: Eukaryota > Metazoa > Arthropoda > Malacostraca > Decapoda > Palaemonidae > Macrobrachium > Macrobrachium rosenbergii. Next base: position 32,728,739 of record NC_089794.1, on the reverse strand, counting down.
ATTACTTGAATAACTATAACAAGGTAACACCTTACCTTAACTGTAAGTAGTTCTATCAGGGTAATGCTTTATACTCCATAGGTAATCCCGTTGGGGCAGTACAGTAATTGTGAAAAGTTACATCTTGGAAACCCTTAAGAAACTGACAAGATAATGTAGTAATTTGCTTTCATCTAAATAACTGATTAACTCAGCTGTTTATCCCCCTCTAAGTAATTGAATAGGATCCATATTAAGTACTTGAAACATCAACACATAATATATAAGTAACTTTCACAAGGTAACCTAACCCCCTTCTTTAGTACCTCTTTGAAGGCAACACTCGACTCGTTCAAGTAATTGACAAAACCCCGCTCCGATGAACACACCTGCTAATTGCAGCACTCCTCTTTTGAAGTATTGTCTCGATGAACACACCTGCTAATTGCAACGCATGTATGTAATATCACATCAGTCAATGATCCCCCACTAGGCAACTTTCACGACATAACACCCTCTTCTCTTCCTGCGAAGTTCAATTTAAAGTAGGCGGCTCTCGATCGCCTAGAGGCACCCCGCACTCTCTCGCTTTCCCCTCGAGGAGGAAATTTCCTGTTATTGCCGAGCGTGTGATTTCTGCAGGCACTTGCGCCGAGAGGAAATTACGTAACTACCGTCGTCGACAGTGCTTGTTTGGAAAGCAAGCGTGTTCGGGAAGCGAGGGAGAAGGCAGGAGCGCGGTTGATGAGAATGTCGTGCACTGCTTTAGAGAGTCGAGAATCTAAGATGAGAGTCACTTGCTATCACAAACTATTCTAGAGAGTCTAGATTTTAGGATGGCGTCATATGCCAATTTAGAGAATCGAGATTCTTAGTAACATATACTGCAGTCTTCTAGAGGGGGTGTGATTTTAAGATGATTATCAATGATGCTCTAGAGAGTCTAGATTCTAAGATGAGATCACATACTATCACAGACTATTCCAGAGATTTTAGATTTTATGATGGAGTCATATACCAATTTAGAGAATCGAGATTCTTAGTAACATATACTGCAGTCTTCTAGATGGGTGTGAGTTTAAGATGATTATCTAATGATGCTCTAGAGAGTCTAGATTCTAAGATGAGAATCACATACTATCACAGACTATTCCGGAGATTCTAGATTTTAGGATGGAATCGTGTGACATTCTAGAGAATCAAGATTCTTAATAACATATACTGCAGTCTTCTAGAGGGGTGTTATTTTAAAATGAGAATCCTATGATTCTCTAGCTAATCAAGATCCCAAGATGAGAATCACGCTGTTCTAGAGAATCTAAATTCCAAGATGGGAATTCCATGCAAATCTGATAACACCGTATTCTACAGAATGAGCCAAGAGTATATAATAAGAACCATGTACTATTCTACCTAATCGAGATTCAAAAATGAGAATCGTGAGCTACTCTAATCTGACTAGACCCAATATTGTTTTAATATCAGTAATCAAGACACCAAGCGGTGTAGGCACGGTCACCCGTCCACGCTCTGTTAAGACCCAATGTTGTGAAACAGAATGAACTCAGTTATATCGAGGTGAACGTATAGGAAATTACTTTAATAGAAAAGGAAATGAAAGAAAGCGAATTACAACATAGAGGGGAATGAGTGGAGCAGACCCACATGGTAATTTTATCTGTGGCCATTAATTTTTTTTTTAAGTTCAACAACTACCTGAGATGCAAGGAGGAGAGATCATTAAGTTTGCAAAAGATGAATGAGTGCGTAAGGTCCCACCTGCTATGTCTGTGGTCGCTAATAGTTATGCATTTTTAAAAAATTTCAACAATGACCTGGTTTTAGTTTCCTGTAAAAGAAAACTATTGTGCCGGCTATGTTTGTCCGTCCGCGCTTTACTCTGTCCGCACTTTTTTCTGTCCGCAATTTTTCTGTCCGCCCTCAGATCTTAAAAACTACTGAGGCTTGACGGCTGCAAATTGGTATGCTGATCATCCACCCTCTACTCATCAAACATACCAAATTGCAGCCCTCTAGCCTGAGTAGTATTTATTGTATTTAAGGCTAAAGTTAGCCATAGTGGTGCGTCTGGCAACGACATAGGACAGGCCACCACCGGGACGTGGTTAAAGTTTAATGGGTCGCGACTCATACAGCATTATACCGAGATCACCGAAAGATAGATCAGTTTTCAGTGGCCTTGATTATACGCTGTAGCGGCTGTATAGAAAACTCGATAGCGCCGAAGAAACCTCGGCGCAGTTTTTACTTGTTTTCGTACGTGCAGTGAAGTTCTGTTTGGAGAAGAGTGGAAGAAAGGGGGGCTGGGGGAATATTTTGGTTTTGACGTTCGTGCTACGAAGGAAACGAATAAAAGATTAGGAACTGGTATGAAAATAATGTAAACGTTTTCGTTTTTCACACTAAAACTTTGGACATTCAGAATTGTTGAAAAAAAGCGTTTTTTGTACAGAACTATTAGATGGAGATTTAGTTAATCTATTTTGCTTTTGAAATATAGTGAGCAAGTGCTAGTGCTCAAAAACACATTTTCAAACACACTCACACACTCAAGTATTTATATATTTACATATACGTATAAATATAAAATATAGATATAGTATATATATATATATATATATATATATATATATATATATATATATATGTGTATGTGTGTGTGTGTGTGTGTTTGTGTTTTTTTTGTGCGTCTATGTTTGGGTAATTGTATATTATATTAAACGCGTGTATTATAATATATAGTGTGCATTTATACACTGAAACACACACACACACACACACATATATATATATATATATATATATATATATATATATATATATATATATATATTTATTTATTGATGAGAGTAAGTGGTCTTGTGGTTGCACATGGTGAATGATGATAATCTAACTACGACATTTATTACAGGAGTAAAAGGAGAGAATTACGAGGAAACCTTTACGTGTTATCTTGAACCTATTAACTACTACTTATGAAAACAAACTCTGTTTACTCTTTAGACGAACCTACAAACATCAGTGGATGTATTTTTACATACG
>NC_089794.1:32695697-32720697 GCF_040412425.1 Macrobrachium rosenbergii | reverse complement strand
ACCGTCTTACCTATACAAGGACCTCGCTCATTACCTAATTCTAAATGTGGAATGCTGAAAAAACGAAACCAGTTCGTTATGAAATATTTCATAGGAATCAGATCGATATGGCTGATAAACCGAGAATGAACTGGCTAAAATGAGGTCTTTCCTTGAGGCACCGTTCTGCTCCTGCAAATCACAGGTTGAGAATTATTTTTCCTATTTTCGATTCAATATGATATATATATGATATATATATGTATATATATATATATATATATATATATATATATATATATATATATATATATATATATATATACATACATATATATTTGCAACGTTAGGTGACTGTCTGAACGATGGTTTTGCAATTTTTGCACGAACAAGTTTTTGCACTTCAATTTTTTTACGACACTAGGCCACTACTGCAGGAAAGTTTTACAACTTTCAGCATGATTATAATTTTTATTTATTATTACTTTTTTTTTTGGCTGAGGTAGGTCACCGGCCAGAAGATAGTGTCAGCGACTTGCAGGTCAGTTTCAAAGACAGGTTTCCTTCAAATAGAATGTATCGTTCTAGCCTGCCTTGCTTTTGCAAAGATCATCTGTCACGACTGTGATAGGAAAGATTCGACTGAAATGGCTTCGTATGCTATCTTTCGTTCATGTTTCATGTAGTGTTCAATGTGCACTGCAGTGAGGCTACTTGCTTCCTGGTTCTAAGTACGTTCTTAGTGTATATAATGAGGTTGATTGTTTCCTAGCACTAAGTTGTTTCTTATACCAATATTAATGAGGTTCAAAGGCTTTGTCTTCCCTTCTTAGCACTAGGGAGTTGTTTCTTATATATAATGAGGAATTGCTTGTTTTCTGGCCATAAGTTCTTTCTTAATGTGTACCATTATTAGATGAGTGTTCAAAGTTGGTTCTTCTGTAATCTTCCCTTCTTCAAAAAGAGGCCACCGTAGGGAGGGGAAGCGCCGTCAGTGCACCTCTCGCTGTGCACTGTAGACATTACTTAAGGTTCTTTGCAGCGTCCCTTCGGTCTCTAGCTACAACTCCTTCCATTCCTCTTACTGTACATCCGTTCATATTCTCTTCCTTCCATTTTCCTCTCCACCCTCTCCTAGCAAATGATTCATAGTGCAACTGCGAGGTTTTCCTCCTCTTATACCTTTAAAATCTGTTTACTGTCAATTTCCTTTTCAGCGCTGAATAACCTCATAGGTCCCGGTGCTTGGCCTTTGGCCTAAATCCTATATTCTATTTGTTCTATTCAAGAAGAGACTGTCACTCCCTTTGGGGTTAAAACCACTAACAATTGTCCTCACTATTCAATTTTACCCCCTTCAGTTTTGGCATACTTTAGGACATAAGGGCCTGTGCATTAAAAAGATTGGAAATAAATGCTAGTGGTTTATGAGCATATTCAATTATGAGAATTTTTGCATTTTTGTTTACAATTATAACCCGTCATTTAACCCTTTCAGGCTTCCCTTTTATTTCTCTTTTTAAAGGATTATGCAAAAAAAAAAAAAAAAAAAAATTCACAGGGTATTTGCCAGACTCTTCGCGAAGTCTGTTTGCGCTCCAAAGACCAGTCAATTGAAATGAGATTTTCTTTTTAATCAACCTTAAACCATAAGGTCCTTATCTTTCCTTTCCTCCTTGTGTACATGAATCACCACCAGATTTAAACAAGCTTATTTTACTTCTTTGGGCAATATTCTCGCAAAGTTTAAAAAGAAAAAAATCCGATAGCAGGTTTGTGCTTAATCGCACTGAACGCAAAAGGTGACGCCTAATCTATGATCAGCACATTCAAACCGAATATCATTCACCAATTTAGCCGTGTCATGGACAGAACATTGCAGAGACCTCGTTTTCTCATTCCTGGAAGCGAAGTGATCATCAGCGCTTTGTAAATCAGATATATTAAAGTTTTATATCGTATATTCTTGTCAGAGTGAAGGTACCACACTAACCTCCAAAGAATTCGTCAAACTTCGGTCATGACCGGTGAGTTTATTATGGTCGCAGACACTTTCGGATTGTGCACGTCAAGCACCAAGAATAATGGAATTCGTGCATTTACATGCTTGTATGCTTGCGATTATAGAAGCAAAGGAAGAGGCTAATAACTGTAGACTTAATACGTACGCTTGCCCGACAAGGATAAGAGTTCTTAGGTTAGTTTTACCAGACCACTGAGCTGATTATTAGCTCTCACAGGGCTGGCCCGAAGGATCTGTTTGTACTTTTATTTATTTATTTATTTATTTATTTATTTATTTATTTATTTATTTATTTATTTATTTATGTTTTGTCAATTAAGTTACAACTTTTCAAAACTTTATAAGTGGATTGATTGCAAACGCTGAAGCTTCTGACTCTGTAGTCACTGCTAATTATACTTCGGACATTCACACAGTCGATGTTTAATTGTTATCACCACTTTACATTCAGAGCAATCGGGAGCAAGATTAAAATAATATTCGAAAACAACTGTTTTTGCAACTGCATACCCGCGTGTACGTAACCATAACTCGAAGAAAATAATGAAATTAGCGTAAGCTTCGAAAACAACGTTGTGCATACATATGCCCACTAGAATTCAACTTACATATGCCCACTGCTAGTAGGTTTGTTTGTTTAAACTTCGAAAACCAAGCGTTTGCTTAATGCTAATGGGCACGTCAGCGCAAACATAACTTGAAGTAAAGAGTTACATTCGAAAATTTCGAAAACAAGTGTTTGTGCATAAATGCCCAGTGGGCTTGACTGCTTCAGCTTCGAAAACAAGTGTTTGCGCCTGCAAAAACCCAATCTCATATATGGGCTTCGAAAGCAAGTGTTTGTGCTTGCAAAAGACTGATTTCATATGCCCAGTGGGTTTGTTTGTTTGGGCTTCGAAAACAAGTGTTTGTGCCTGCAAAACCCAATCTCATATGCCCAGTGGGTTTGTTTGTATAAACTTCGAAAACAAGTGTTTGTGCCTGCAAAAACCATATCTCATATGCCCAGTGGGTTTGTTTGCTTGAAAACAAAACCTGCAAAACCAAACTCTTATGCCCAGTGGGGTTTGTTTGTTTGGGCAATCTCATATGCCCAGTGGGTTTGTTTGTATAAACTTCGAAAAACAAGTGTTTGTGTATCTCATATGCCCAGTGGGTTTATTTGTTTGGGCTTCTGAAAACAAACCTGCAAAAACCCAAACTCATATGCCCAGTGGGTTTGTTTGTTTGGGCTTCTGAAAACAAGTGTTCGTGCCTGTTTCTACCTGCCCAGTGGGGTTGTTTGTATAAAAACCGAAAAAACTCAATCCCATATGCCCAGTGGGTTTGTTTGTTTGGGCTTCTAAAACAAGTATTTGTGCCTGCAAAAACCCAATTTCATATGCCCAGTGGGGTTGTTTGTATAAACTTCGAAAACAAGTGTTTTTGCCTGCAAAAACCCAATCCCATATGCCCAGTGGGCATGATTGCTTAAGCTTCGAAAACAAGTATTTGTACCTGCAAAAACCTAATCTCATATGCCCAGTGGGTTTGTTTGTTTGGCCTTCGAAAGTAAGTGTTTGTGCCTGCATAAACCCAATCTCACATGCCCAGGGGAGTTGTTTGTTTAAGTTTCGAAAACAAGTGTTTGTGTGCCTGCAAAAACCCAATCTTAGGTCCGTATGAATTTAAGAAAATGTATTATGTATACACACGATGGGTATGTCAGCACGAACTCCCCCCGCAAAAAAAAGTAAGAAACAAAAGTCATTTGTGCATGTGTATGTGCACACCTACACATATGCACGTATGCACGTGTATATGCGTTCGTTCGTCCACCTACAGCTTTCTACACTTACCTGAAGCGTCAGTGAACTCAGGCGTCCTTCTGCCAACAAACGAAAGAGGAATCGAAAACCTCTGTTACACCCGAAGTTGCTCGTTGCTCTCAAGCGTACGACGAAAGCGGGAGAGCACTTTAATACCACGCTGCTCGCCATTTCACTCTAAGCTTTTGAGAGTGATGTAACGGTGATTCTGCATCTTTGCGGGAACTAGTTCTGGTTTATTTATGCGATTCTAGACCGAGCGGTCCCAGGGGACATGCGATGACTAGGCAGATTCTCAAGTCGTTACAATTACTTCTATTTGATTTTTTGTTCCTGTTGAAGCCTTGTAGCCTCATTAAGGGGGTGGGTGGGTGGGGAGGCTTCACGAAGGTATGTTCACCCCTTAACTGGTTCTTGAATACTTTTTCACTTTTTCCTACCATAAATTTTAGTTGTTTTTTCCACTTCATATGTCTTGTAGACTTCCCAGCTGCTCTGTGGGCAAGAGCCCGTGCTGGCATAAAGCCAGTTCAATCAGAAACAACAACGGCAGCCTTAATAGATGAACCATGGATAGGTATCCCGCCCCGTTGGAGATGCCTTCAACAATATTAGCCTGTTCATTATTATTATTATTATTATTATTATTATTATTATTATTATTATTATTATTATTATTATTATTATTTATAAAAACCAGTAGCCCGTTCATCATCATCATCATCATTATTGTTATTATTATTATTATTATTTATAAAACCAGTAGCCAGTTCATCATCATCATCATCATCATCATCATTATTATTATTATTATTATTATTATTATTATTATTATTATTATTATTATTATTATTATTATTTATAAAAACCCCACTTTCATATAATACAAGCTAAAAGGTCATGACCTCGCCAAACAAGTTTCAGCAGAATAGAACGATCTCATGGAAAAAAAAAAAATATAGAAAGAACAGAGCAAAGAATAAGAGTGAAACTGAATACACACAGTGAAATGCACAATATTTATTGCACAGATAAAATCGAAGGAAATAAAAGAAAATAAATAAATTAAGCAACGGTGACTTTTTAAGAATGTATGGAACATTGTCTCGCCACGGGCATCTCTCCCCAAGAATGTTTGGGACATTGTCTCGCCACGGGCATCTCTCCCCAAGAGTTGATTATTAATTCTAAAACAAATGGGGCTGGTTACCAAAATTCCCGAAAGTAGCCCAGGCCAGATGGAGGCGAGGGATAACCAGGGGGACTTAACCAGAAGGAAAAGATGGATCCGCCTCTTGGAGGGAAGAGGATTATAGGAACTAGATAAAAGGAATACAAGTATATACATAATATATAAATTATATGTATATACATATATATATATATATATATATATATATATATATATATTATATTTATATATATATATATATATATATATATATATATATATATATATATATATATATACATTATATATATATACTTATATATGCATGTATATATACAGTATATATATATGTGTATACATATATGTAAAATATATATATATATATACATATATATATTTTATATTATATATATATATGCATATATATATGCACATATACATATATATATATATATATATATATATATATATATATATATATATATATATATATATATATATATATATATATATATATATATATATATATATATATATATATATATATATATATATATATATATATATATATATATATATGGGGGAGGAAAGAGGAGAGATATAGACGCAGGAATGACAGCGAGATGGAGTCCAAGAAGCGTTAGAACACAGTGGCTTCAATATCCAGGGAATGCTAGAGTTCTCATCAGACAGATAAGAGTTATGCAGCGCCTGTGGAGGGAGTCGACGTCCTGCTATGCCTTCCCCTAAAGTTGTTATTGTGGACCTTTTCTTCCCTGTGTGTTCATCCCATGATCCAGCAGTTAAAGGAATTATTATTATTATTATTATTATTATTATTATTATTATTATTATTATTGTTATCATTGTTATTATTTTTATTATTATTATTTTATTAATATTATTATTATTATTATTATTATTATTATTATTATTATTATTATTATTATTATTATTATTATTATTATTATTATTCAGAAGATAAGCCCTTATTTCTATGGAACAAGTCCACCACAGGAGCCATTGATTTGGAGTTCAATCTTCCAAAAGAATATCAAAGTGTTCATTAGAAGTAAATAACAAAAGACAATAGGAAATACACAAAGAAGAGATCACTTATTAGATAATAAAAAATAATATTACATTAATAAATAAATAGATAAAAATGTGAATAAATGATCAAAATACAAGAAGAATAGTTTTAGGAGTAATGCGCTGTTGCATCTACACTTGAACTTTCGTGGTTCCAATTGTACGACATCCTCAGGGAGACTTGCTCCACTGCCCTTTATTCCCCACACCATTGGACTGTGGAACAGCCTCCCTTCAGAGGATGTCGTGCAATTGGAACTTCAAAAGTTCAAGCGAACATGCAATGCAGAAGTTCAGGCGAAAATGCAATCCGTTGCTACCCTAATACAATTAATTCTTCTTGCATTTCAATACATTTTTATATATTTATTTATTTATTAATTTATTCTTTCTTCTTTGATAAGTGGGATCTGTTTATTCTGTATTTCCCTTTACTTCCTCTTACTTCTTCCTAATGAACGCCATATTCTTTGTAAGTTTGAAGTTCTAGGCAATGGCGCCTGTGGGCTTGCTCCATATGAATAGGGTTCATCCACTGAATAATAATAATAATAATAATAATAATAATAATAATAATAATAATAATAATAATAATAATAATAATAATAATAATAATAACGGTGTGAGGAACGTGACAGTGACTCTTCTTGGTTTTATTTTGTAGTTACCCTTTTATGGATGTTAAAGGAAAGAATTTTAAAAACCGTAATAAAAAATAATAATAATAATGACGGTTTAATCGTGACAATGCTGGGTTTATAATAATAATAATAATAATAATAATAATAATAATAATAATAATAATAATAATAATAATAATAATGACGGTTTGAGGATCGTGACAGTGACTTTTGCTGGGTTTATTCTGTAGTTACCCTTTTATAGATGTTAAAGGAAAGAATTTGGGAAAAAACCAGTTATAATAATAATAATAATAATAATAATAATAATAATAATAATAATAATAATGACGGTTTGAGGATCGTGGCAGTGACTCGTGCTGGGTTTATTTTGTAGTTACCCTTTTATAGATGTTTAGAGGGAAGAATTTGGAAAAACCAGTTTTAATACCAAGAAATAATTTAAATAATAATGACTTGTTTGAGGTTCAGTGACAGTGACTAGAATGCCCTGGTTTTATTCTGTAGTTACCCTTTTATAGATGTTAAAGGAAAGAATTTTTGAGAAAAACTTGATTGTCTATTATAATAATAATAATAATAATAATAATAATAATAATAATAATAATAATAATAATGACGGTTTGAGGATCATGACAGTGACGTGCTGGGTTTATTCTCCAGTTTTTTTGTAGATGTCCACGATAGGAAAATGATCAAAAAACCCGTTATAATAATAATAATAATAATAATAATAATAATAATAATCGAATAATAATAAGGTAATAATACCCCTCGTTGGGGATAACGGTTTGAGGATCATCCATTTGACTTGTTTTGTTAGTTTTATCGGTAGTTAGTAGCGTTTATAGATGTTAAATCTCATGATTGTATATAAAACCGTTATAATAATAATAATAATAATAATAATAATAATAATATATATATAATAATATAATAATATAATAATAAATAATAATGACGGTTTGAGGATCAGTCAGTAAATTAATTAATATGGGTTACTTACATTGTATATATTCCCTGTTTTTTTTTATTTATTAGTTAGTAGGAAAGAATATGCGAAAATATATCTGTTTGTCAGATATTCACTGAACACAAGTAGATTTTAAATTTTTAAATGGTATCTTGTTGCATTGTTCAGCCCCCAACCCCCTCCACGGCCTAGAATTGCCCTCCAGTGCTTTTTGATCTTTGCTTATGATACCCATTATTTTAATATGTTTATTTATTTAGTTTTTTTTAATATCCATTTTTACCTATATTTCATATATCTCCCTCATCCGATTAATCATGAATTTTTATACAACTGTCGTTTAATATCAATTCATCCACACTTCGGGAATATGGACGATTTTTAAGTCAGGCAAATGATCACCGAAGAGTTATGTTTATAAGTGATAGATGGATTTCGGTACCGCCTGCTCGGTGTTTTTGTATTTGACCGTCGATTTTTAGTCGTTGGATAGGTTCTGTGTCGTTATTTTTAGACCCGGTTGGTACCGATCCGTTTATTATTTTTAATTCCTCTTCGTTTTGATCTTTTTTAAGGTCGTTGCATATTTTGTAAGTAGCGTTATTTTTTAGGTGGATCCTATAAACTGTATGTTTTTTATTTGATTATTTATAAGTCTCGGTGCATGATAATGTTTTATTTGCGTTATTTTTAATATGTTTATGTTGCAGGAAATATATATCTCTTTTGTCTGATTTATCATATTTATGTCTATATATTTATATATATTTGTTTCTTTCACACCACTGAGCGTATCTTTGATAAATGTACTATCGATATGCGCTATGGGCTTAGGACAGTATAATATATTCATACTGTTTTTTTAAATTTATTAGTTAGTATTTCATGTATCTAATTATATATCTGTTTGTTTATTTACCTCAGATATTCACTGAACACAAGTGCATTCACTTGAAGCAATTTTAAATGAGTTGACGATAAAGCATCATTTTCCAATAAAACCAGCCCCCTCCCACGGCCTCAAAATATTTTTCCGGATCCCAGTGCTTCCCTTTGATCTTACGCTTTCATCAATGAATTCTTTTAAGAAAAGATTTCTATTAGGTTTTTTTCTTTTCATTTTTACCAGAGACATCTCTTTCATCTCTCTCCCCTGAATCCGAATTAATCTGGGAGTATTTTTATGCAAATACAGTCTATCGGTCAATACAAAATAAAAACCTACACTTTGTATTTAATGAAACTTGTGTTATTTTAAGTCAGTGAAAAAAAAACCAATAATGCATATGTTATGTTTCTGTGTTAATTTTGATCAGTTGCATATGTTTTGCTCAATTTCGTTATTTTTGACTTGCATATGTTTTGTATTTGCGTTATTTTTACATCAGTGACATAATATGTTTTGCTTCTGACTATCGTTATTTTTACAGTTGCATATTTTTGTATTTTGTTATTTTTAGGTCATGTTGCCACTGTTTTGTATTTGTCTTATTTTAAGGTCAGTTGCATATGTTTTGTACTTGCGTTATTTTTAGGTCATATTTATGCATCCTATACTATGCATGCTATCTATTTGCGTTATTTTTATAATGTTTATATATAGGAATATATATTTATATATATCTCTTTGTCTGATTTATCGCTATTTATGTCTGTGTATTTATATATATTTGTTTCTTTTACACCCTTGAGCGTTCTTCTGACTTTAAAATGTACTAGCGAGAGGTGCGCGCTACGCTGCGCTGGGCAGGACGACAGTTGAAGGATTCCCTGTTTAAACGCGGCTGCCAGTAGTGAACTGGGTCCTTCGTCTTAAGGACTTCTCTCCGGGTGTTTCATTGACCTCATACAAATCAACGTTGCAATACCTATGGTCATCATCGCCATTAATAATGTGGCCGCAAGGGAATCAAAAACAAATTTCCAAGAAATTGATAAAATGGTAAAAATAAGTTGACGATACGTTATACATTTTCAATAAAACCAGCTTTCTCCACGAACTTCAAAATATCCTCTCCGGGATCCCAGGAAGGACGATAATTACTCTCTTCATCGATGAACTCTGAAGCAAAACGATTTATAGTTCTAATAATGCACTGGAAAGGAACATCATTGAACCAGCTTCATAAAAGTGTTACAAACCATAGACTGAATGGCAATAATACGAAATAAACTTTCCCTTAATATGAAAAGAAATTTGTAAATTGTTTACAAACTAAGTGATGCAGAGTACAATACAAAAATAAAAAAAAAACCAGGCAACCATAATTTTTAATGAAACTTGTTTATCAAAGGGCCCTCGTCCTGAAAAAAACACAATAATAGCAACAGTAATAATAATGATAAACTAAAAATTCGCTCAAGGTCGTGATCTTTTTTGACAATGTATCGGTTTAATTTCGCCTTAATTTTCTCGGATGACATAACAAAAGTAGTCTCTGTGCGTTGAATATCGTGAGTTTTACAGTTTTTTGTTATATTTTCTATTTCTGTGCACAATCTGTCGCCACTGTTTCAATCTTATTAAAGTCGAAACCGGTCAGACCTATATATGTGTATATTTTACACCTGTGGTATGTATAAATATATATATATATATACATATATATATATATATATATATATATATATATATGTATATATATATAGATGTGTATGTACATATATTATATACACACACATATATATATATATATATATATATATATATATATATATATATACATATTAGAGAGAGAGAGAGAGAGAAGAGAGAAACTTACGTATATATATATATATATATATATATATATATATATATATATATATATATATATATATAGATATGTATGTACACACACACACACACACATATATATATATATATATATATATATATATATATATATTAGAGAGAGAGAGAGAGAGAGAGAGAGAGAGAGAGAGAGAGAGAAGAGAAACTGCACGTATCGTATATGAAACGTATAACCTCTAACTTAGCACACGCGTAATTAATCCCAACAACTGCAACAATTTTTAACATCATTATCTTTGATGTGTTTGACATCTCTACTAAACACATTGAACGCGAATGGGGCTTCAGTGAATCATTACTGAATGTGAATGTTTATCTTTCCTAAAAGGTTTGTTATGATTTTATGTCGCTAGTGTTATCGGAGCTGATTCAATGATAAATTGTTTGATGATCGCTGAAGCTTGGAAAACATTCCCTCGCTGTTAGGCTGCATTGTGTCCGCAGCTATTTTTAAATTGCAGGGAGAATATGTATATTTGTAAAAACGCGGGCGCTTATACGCAACCCAGGATCCGACGACGCAACCAGTCAGGCATGCACACGCACAAACGCGTGACGCGCGCACACATTCAATATATATATACTGCAATGTTCTTCCACGCAGACATGTAAGATATTTGTATACATTCATATACACGTTATGTATATACTGTATTATATATATTATATACGTATATATATATATATATATATATATATATATATATATATATATATATATATATATATATATATATATATCAATATCAATTATAAGTCGTTTTGATCCTCACTGGGGATAGCTGTTTCTCATCAAGCTTAAAAGGATGAGGTTGTTGACCTATGAAATTTTTCGGCAGCAACTCATCAGCGCTAACTTCATACATATCAGCAGTTAAGATCAATGTTAATAGTTATTGACGAGAACTGCAAAATGCTGGATAATTAAATTTCGTCCTTTTGAACTCCTATAAAATACCACTATTACTCATAATAATAATAATAATAATAATAATAATAATAATAATAATAATAATAATAATAATAATAATAGTTCTAATAATGATAATCATGTATATTTTACAAAGAAGAAATATATGAGAATGATCTGAGCCGGTGACTGTTGTGGGGGGGGGGGTGGAATGTCTAAAACTGTTAGTAACTTTTGTCCGCCGATTTTTTTTATATTTAAATTGTTTATATTGTTGGAAATGTTGCCAGTTTTTGTGATACAGCTACTTAAAAATACTCGAATATTCGGTCATTAATCTTTAATGAAACCAATAAAATTTTCAAATTTTCATCCGTAGGGAGGTTAGTGTCGTCAGTGCACCTCACGGGGTGCACTGTAGGTATAACTATAGGTTCTTTGCAGCGTCACTTCGGCCCTTAGCTGCAACCCCTGTCATTCCTTTTACTGTACCTCCATTCATATTATCTTTCTTCCATCTTGCTATCCATCCTCTCCTAACAATTATGTCATAGTGCAACTGCGAGGCTTTCCTGCTGTTACACCTTTCGAACCTACCTGATGTCAATATCCTTTCCAGCGCTGAATGACCTCATAGGTCACAGTGGTTGGCCTTTGGCCTAAACTCTACATTCCATTCCGTTTTCACATTTTCAAATTTCTGAACCTGATTTCGTGATGAAAATTGTGATCATGGCTGGGTAAATAATTTTTTTTTTTTATCAAAAGCCAGATTTATTATTGAATTCATTCACTAGAATTCAATATAAACCAAGGAAATTGTTGTTGAAGTACGACGATAAGTTTGGAAAAGTTCACTCCAGAATTTGGGGAAGATTGATAACGATGTATTTCAAATATAAGTATATGGATTTCTAAAGAATTTGACCTCAGATATCTGATAAATCATGCCATTTGTAGTGGTATCTCGGCATTAATTTTGATTAGAGTAGATCTTGTGTGTGTGAGAGAGAGAGAGAGAGAGAGAGAGAGAGAGAGAGAGAGAGAGAGAGTTGAAATGAACTTCTCCCTTCGAGGGTAGTTGATTGACAGAAAAACAGAAGCCACTTTTACAAGAACAGATAATATGTCTGAGAGAGAGAGAGAGAGAGAGAGAGAGAGAGAGAGAGAGAGAGAGAGAGAGAGAGAGAGAGAGCGAGCGAGTGAGCGCGAAGAAATTGGCTTCATCACCATGATTATGACTGGAGTAACAAACGTAACAGATAATTGAACGTCTTTGGATAACACTTTGGATTGTATCACTCCGATGGTATTTCCGTTAAAGCGAATCACTTTTCATTACAACTAGGGCTAAGAATTACCAGAATTACCTCTAAAACGTCAAAAGAACGTAATTTCTGCTGCGGTATCGGCACCGTGGCCTTCTAACATCTCCCGTTCCTACAACCCCACCCATAACCGTCCCCCCCTCCCAAAAAGGAACCGTTTCTTGCGAATTGAGGTAAAAGTTGAACGCTACATTAGTGAGTTTAAGGTTGTATAAGCCCGGAAAAAAAAAGATAACTTCTGGTAAAATCCAGTTTTTTATAAGCCTTATGCCTCAATAAGTCCCTCGACCAGCACGATCGAATGGGAGGTAAGGGGGATAGGCAGCAAAAACAGGTTCAGACGCTCGTAAGAAACGGGTCAAAACAAAACCTCTCGTCAGAAGGTTGTATTGGTTTGACCGCTCCGGTTAGGCTGACGATTTCGATCTCTTTTTAACAAACGTATTCATTTCTGTCTACTTCCTGTTCTTATTTGTGCTACAGTTTGAAAGATGGTAATGCTTACATAATATGGGTGTAGAATAATCAGATATACAACACACTAATAACATCATTAGTTGACACGGCTTAACACTCAGTTACAATATAATCTTTGAACGAACTTGGTCACATAAGCCACTCGAGTACCTTTCATTAGACCTACAACATAAACTGATCTTTATTTTCATTTAGTTTCTTTCATCTGAAGTCTACTTTTATAGTGACTTGTTCGTGCAAGTCACCATTCATGAAAATCATTACAGCATTTAACTCAGGCGGGTTAGTGAATGTTGAATCCAGTCGGCAATACCATCATGAGAGACTTGCGTAATTTTTCTAGACCTATAACTTTAACAGTGTTGTTATGTCATCGATTCTCCAGTTTTCTATGCATATTATTCGGCTTCCTTTCTCATTCACTTCAGAATAAAAAGAGGAGATGATACGTCTCAGCCTCTACATTCTTTGAATACATCAGGTTTCGACATAGGCTAAGTGGGAATTGCAACATTGGCTTGAATTTTTTTACGTAGTACTAGATCGCGATGTATGTTTGGATACGTTTATCCATTTATCGGGTATATCATTATGTATTTGTTCTTCCATTTCTATTTTACCATACAGAATATTTAGTAATATTCTGTTCTCAGACTTCGTTCCGTGGTTGTCATTCCTGTTAATACGCAAGTCAGGTAAATAATATATCATTTTTTTCATGAATGCTGACATTCATAATTCAAATCCAGTCTTACTAGAGTGACGAAAGTGCCTTTTAAAATGTAATTTTATACTCTGAAATTGAACCGATTTCCCAATTCCAGTCTTGATAACAGAGCTACCGTTGTAGCAGGTTTGTACCAGCGTTTTCTGTTCCTCTCTGTCTGAGATTTCGCTAGTTTCTTATCGCCAATGTCGGTTGAGTCTAGTTTTTCCTCATTTAGTTCCCCTGTCTCCCCACCAGGGCACCTGTCACGCGTACCTTTTCATCGCAGCTTCTGCACTGTGGAAAGGATTTCACTCAAACTTTGTACAAAGGGGGATATTGTCCCTGTCTTCCCGCCTGTCAGGCTTATCCTGTCTCTTCAGCCTGAGCAATTGAAGGAACTTCTGTCATTCTCGACATGTTGTGCTTGGATGTTCATGAATGGAAATTGTCTGTTTGTCCGTCCACCTGTCTGTATGCCTGTCAGTTAGTGTGTCTGTAATGCCTACCCTCATTATTGTAACTCCTCCTACATTGCATAGAGGATCTGTCAACACCTGTCTGTTAGTGTGTCTGTCACACTTAATTTATGACTGCATAACTCGGCACAAAGGTAGACCATCTTCCATAAATATGTTTAGGAAATATGTTGGCTGTGACTGTCCATATGTCTGTTCAGAAGTGCGTCTTACAATGCCGTACCTAGCCAGTGAAAATTATATATATATATACTGTATATATATATATATATATATATATATATATATATATATATATATATATATATATATATATATATAATTTATATATAAATTATATATACACACATATATATATGACAATATGGTTTTAGATTCCGTAGAGTTTTACAGAACTTGAACATGGTCCACAGTCTGAGAACTTAGACAGACTTCATATTTAGCAAGCATGCTTCACCAATGTAGCCCATACAGGTGACATAAAGTTTAGTGGCTTTACTCCCTTGACCTTGACCTATGGCGTGACCGTCTTGCTAAAAATAGCTGATATCACAAAGGCCTCTTGTCGGGAGAACATTTGCATTTACCTTTTCAAGAACCACAATGGTGTCGTCA
The DNA here is from genome assembly GCF_040412425.1 of Macrobrachium rosenbergii. Taxonomy (NCBI): domain Eukaryota; kingdom Metazoa; phylum Arthropoda; class Malacostraca; order Decapoda; family Palaemonidae; genus Macrobrachium; species Macrobrachium rosenbergii. Next base: position 32,705,701 of record NC_089794.1, on the reverse strand, counting down.
TTAGCATTTAATCGTGGGGAATAATCTCTCTCTCTCTCTCTCTCTCTCTCTCTCTCTCTCTCTCTCTCTCTGTTTTCTTTTGGCACTTCCAAAATCCCTTTTTACTGGAATTTTATTCATTGCTAATCCTAAATGCCGTGGTTTGATCGAAAAAATAATCTTAGTGGCGAATGATATTCAGGTCTGATAGTCCGACAAAGTACTTAGTAAAAAATTATTTTATGAATTTTTATACTAATTTTACCATGAAATTGACAGCGCCATTGATTCACTTGTATTGAATTTTACACTGACATTATTAAGAGTATATTCTTCTCAGACTACCATTGGAAGTCCTTTATTGTAAATTTATTATTATTATTATTATTATTATTATTATTATTATTATTATTATTACATAATACAAACACCGCTAAATTTGACTGCTTCCACAAAATAGAATGCCTTAATGTCAAAGAGAGAGAGAGAGAGAGAGAGAGTGTGGAAAAGGCGTTTCAAATTTCGAAACAAGATTCGCTCTGGGGAGGCCCAAGAATACACGAGAGGTGATCGAGATATCTCATGAAATATCATAGAATTTCTGCTGTTTCATACATGCACAAGTTTTATTTTTTCGTTTCTTGCCTTAATAACACTTTTAAATACAGCAAAATTTGAGCGAGGCGGAGTGGCAATAATTATTCGCAGGTACTGGCCAGGCCCGCCCTCAGAAGTACCGCAGGGTTACTACTATCTAGGTTAAGTATGGGTGGTTAAATCTCGTCTCGGGCACTTAACGGCTGCTGCCGTTGTCAAGGTTAAATTGGTGCTAATGCCCACCCCACTCTCCCCGCCCACATCCCCACCCCCCCAAGTAGTCTTTAGATTGCCGGGCAAAAAATCCTCCTTCGTAAAAGTCACGATCGAATTGATTGAAGACTCAGAGACTTGTGACGGAAATATGTGACGATTTCAGTTTGGGAGACAAGTTTTTTTTATTTATTTTTTTCTACATTTCCGGCATGCATAGCATAACGATTCCGGCTTTTGTAAGTTGTATTGAAAACAGTTTTCTACCCGGGAAAATTAGCATAAATTTTTTTCTTCTTATTTTCTTTTCATTTCGCAATCGTAATATCTTTCTGGTAACCAGTTCTTGAAGAAATTAAATCTGCTCATTAAATCTACTTATTGCCGAGTCAGAGTTCAACAGGAACGCAGAGAGAGAGAGAGAGAGAGAGAGAGAGAGAGAGAGAGAGAGAGAGAGAGAGAGAGAGAACTTTCTCAGAAACTGTATTTTCTCCGTAGGGGGATAGTGCCGTCAGTGCACCTCATGCGGTGCACTGTAAGTATTACTTACGTTCTTTTCAGCGCGTCTTCGGCCCCTAGCTGAAGCCCCTTTCGTTCCTTTTATTGTACCTCCTTTCATATTCTCTCTCTTCCATCTTACTTTCCATCCTCTCTTAACAATTGATTCTTAATACAACTGCGAGGTTTTCCTCCTGTTACACCTTTCAAACTTTTACTGTTATTTTCCGTTTCAGCGCTGTATGACCTCATAGGTCGCAGTGCTTGGACTTTGTCCTAAGTTCTATATTCAACTCAATTCAATTCAAACTGTATTTTGACGACACAGACCACTGTCTTCAGTAATTAGTTCCTGAAGAATTACTCTCACTGCATTGCTGGCAAAAGTTTCACTACTCTTAGGAACTAGTAAAGCTTAAAGAATTACCCATAAGCACCGTTTTGAGGAGTGACTCACATTCCATGGTACCGTATGGGTCTTGAAGATTGGTATCATACGAGTCTTATACGACATTGTTGGAATGCAATTCGCTGCCCAAGGGACTACTATATCGTAAGGAATTACTCCTAAATAGCTTCTTTGAAAATGTGTTTCATTGCCCACGGTAATGAGTAGGGCTTAGAAAATAGCTCATAAGCAGGGTTTTAGGGTATGGCTCACTGCTACAGCCATCAGTGGCCCTGGAATTTAATGACTGAGTATCCAAACTAATATAAATTCCATTATTGTACAGTTTTTAAGCTTGAAGTGGGATAGAACAGAAACAGTTAGTCAGCTGAATGATAAGAAGAGATTTGGTACCGATCCAGTCACTCTCTTCAGAGTTTAAGACCTCACTTTAACAAGATCAGGATCTTTCCACCAAACTTTATTCCAGGTAACCAAACTTTACACCAAACTCGAAGTTTACCACTTTCGTGGTCATCAGCTGCAGGCACATGTACCAATTCGATTTGCCAAAAGCCCGGAAAATAAGAACAAAAAAAAAACCATTGGTTGTTTTGTGCACAATTTTGCTAGAGAAGATGTTGGACGATGCCAGATACCGCTTGACAACCCGTCGCATGAAAAAAGGACGTTTGAAAATTATTCCAGAGGAACCTTACTTTTTCTGCTGTTTGCGGAAGAAGCTGAATCTTGCTAGATTTGGGGAAATCATTCGAGAAATTAATTAGGTATGACATATATATATATATATATATATATATATATATATATATATATATATATATATATATATATATATATATATATATATATATATATATATATATATATATATATTTATATATATTATATTTGTGTGTATGTGTATATATATAACATAACATATATTATATATATGTATCTATATAAATATGTATATATATATATATATATATATATATATATATATATATATATATATATATATATATATATATATATATATATATATATATATATAGCAAATTCATACGTAAATGTCATGAAATTTTATTCATACATGCGAAACCGATTCACTCAGTGTCAATCGTATCCTGAAAATTTATGATGCATGTAAAAAATGACAATAAAATATTCCAGCGATATGAAAACAATGAAAAGCTGAATTCTCGTGTCCGAATAAGCATCAGCAGCGAATCTCCGCGCCTGGATTTCCGAGCGCGCAAGAACACGAAAACTCGCAGTCGAGAAAATGCACTTTTTCCCCCGTGATAAGTTACGAGTATTTCTTACCTGACTTTCTCTTCCAGTGCGACGCTGGCTATTGTCAGCGGCATTCATGGCCAGTTTTGTAAAAAAAAAAAAAAAACACACACACCTGGACAGGTAATATGGGCCCTTAGGAAAATAAAGTAATACTTTATTTTACATGGTATGTTAAGTATCTCTGTAGATACTCGTCCGGGTAAACGGAATGCTTCCACGGGTATTTAAACCATTAAGTCGACTGCTCACCTGCCAGTGCAAAGTGATTAGAAATTGGCCCATTACTGTAAGGTACATCGGGTCCATAATTAACTTCTCACCTGAGCAGTTAAGTTGCTTCTTCATACATTCAGGTTATGTTCGTCTAGCATTTGAATTTATTGCCCAAGTACCCTACGACCTTTGACGTACATTTCGAAACATTCGTGTGTGTGCAGGTGGCTGCAGTTCCAACTTTTAACGTGTGCTGGTACTGCATTATATATATATATATATATATATATATATATATATATATATATATATATATATATATATATATATATATATATATATATATATATATATATATATATATACGTATAGAAATGATCAACACAATCACGTGTGGAACAGAAATAATTTTCTGACTCACATCAGGGTCGCTGGTGTGCTAGACAGTTAGCCTGCCCAGGTAAAGCCTTAGGTACATTGGTACTTAGGTTCTAACTTCTTTTATGACTTGTGTGGCTTCGTTGGCGGCGCCCTTATCTTTCAGTTGAAAGACCTGGATTCGATCATGATGTGAGTCAGAAATTTATATATTTATATATATATATATATATATATATATATATATATACATATACATATACATATACATATAATGCAATACAAGCACATTAAAAAGTTTATATATATATATATATATATATATATATATACATATATTGTCAAGTATTTTTCAGCCCTAAATAAAACGCTATACGTTTTTCGCTTTTCTCTGATTCCTGCGTTTTCCATTTTGAGTTAAAACAGTAATTAACATAAGCAGTGTTTTGAGTTGCGATAAAGCACATTTTAGAACACCCGGTAAGAGGTAGTGCCGTCAGTACACCTCATGTGGCGCACTGTAGGCATTACTAAAGAGTGTTCAGGCTTCCCAACGGCCCCTAGCAGCACCCACTTTTCAACCTTTTACTTTACCTTCATCACCGCTCCCTTTCTTCAATCTTGTTGTCCAGCCCCTCTAACTATTACTTCGTAGAGCTGCTTTGACGTTTTCTCCCAATTCCACCTTTATCATTGTGCTTTATCTCCTCTATTTTCTGGAACTATGCATATGTCCAACTATCATAACTACCCCTTTTCACTCTTTTACACTGAATGGACGAAAGTTCCCGAGTGCTTGGCTTGACAGCATAAATTTCATAAAATCAGTATTTCAGAAACATTTCAGAACGTTATTAATTATTAAAACATTATTAATATCAAGTAAGAAACTGCCTAAACAAGCTAAACATTATTGTGGGTTTTCGCACCTTCCGTCTTTCTTACTCTGTCACCATCTGTCAAAATTTTTGACGCTGTTAAGCTTTCCTCGGCTCTACATCTTGGGCATCTTTGAACCTATGTGGCGAGGCCGAGGACTGTTTTTCCTGAAATAGACACCAACGTGCTCTAAATCCAATACAGTGACCCAGCTTCTCTCCGCAGGACCAGACCACCTGGGAAGCCACATGCGTGGGCCAGAAATAAAACACATACATATGTATGTGTGTCTATCTATCTATCTATCTGTCTATTTATATATATATATATATATATATATATATATATAGTAATTAGCAATTTAGTGCGAGGAGAAGGACACTTCTTTATTCCTTTCTGAGTATTTTATTTAGCTGCTGACGTTTCAAGACGTTTAGTCCCATTTTCAAAGAATGTCTGTTTCTTTTATTATATAGCTTTGAAAATGGGACTAAACGTCTTGAAACGTCAGCAGCTAAATAAAGTACTCAGGAAGGAATAAAGAATTGTCCTCCTCTGCACTAAATTGCTGTTTGCTGGATTGATAGAACCCACCCTCAACTTCGCTATATATATATATATATATATATATATATATATATATATATATATATATATATATATATATATATATATATATATATATATATATATATATATATATATATATGTATATATATATATATATATATATATATATATATATATATATATATATATATATATATATGTCATTGTGTGTGTGTATGTGTATATATATATGTACTGCATTTTTCACTCATTCTTGTGGGTACTTGGATTATGCTTACTGTTATGGAGCCAGCGAATAAGGCCACTAACATTAGCAAACTTCCATGGAACAGAATGTCTCCTCGTTAAGGAAAGAGAAATCAGACGTAAAAGAACAGAACGAAACTTCGACAACAGCCGGAAAAATGAACGAAATTTTATTTGAAAAGCCTAGTAAAATTGATACGTAAAATCGATTGCAAATCGGGTAATTGAACTTGCCAAGTTTTTCGAATCAGACAGAACTAGACAATTCCCGTTTTTATTTTATCTCTTTTTATTATTTCCATTCTACTCTTTATTTAATTTTTGTTTCAAGGTTGTCGGCTTCAGCTTTTGCTAAACCTGCGCGATTGCATATTTGACACAAATACTAGTTTTCCTGTGGCTTTTAGCGGTCATGCGTGCAGTTGAAATCTCAAGTACTTTCGCTATGCGGATGGTGGCCCGATCAGAATGCCAAGCCATGTTGGATGTGATCATTATTTGAATGGGTGACCAGCAAGAAATGTCATGAGCGGTCAGCATACGAGTCTTGTAACATGCATGAGGCAGGGCACGAGGCCAGCAATCACATCCCAGAAATTGATGAAAACCGGATTGGTAGCGAATAGGACTGTAGATAATAATGTATACCAATACTTTATTTATTTTCTTTTATTAAATATTGTCTTTTATTTACTGTATCGTGTATTATTGACTGATTATATATATATATATATATATATATATATATATATATATATATAATGTATAATATACATATATACATATATATATATATATATATATATATATATATATATGTATATATATATATATATATATATATATATATATATATATATATATATATATATATATATATATATATATATATTTATATATATATATTTCATTTGACTTGTTTAGTCGTAATATTTACATTAAATTTGACTCTTTTTTTATCTTTTTCCGTTTTTCCAATAATTTAATAATAATAATAATAATAATAATAATAATAATAATAATAATAATAATAATAATAATAATAATAATAATAATAGAGGAGAAGTCGGATGGTATATTGATATTAATTACTCGTAATTTCTTGTCTTATTTTATATACATGTTAACAATTTCAGTTCTGTCTGAACTGAGTTCAGGTTTCAGTTCAGCTCTATATACGACGTTCTTGTTTTAGATTCAGGTAAATGCAGTTCAGTCGCATTTCAAAATAAAATTTCAGTTCACTGGATTAAATTCAGCAAAGCTTAGAATGATCAGGTGAAATTAGAATAACTTTACCACAGGTCTGTTCAATTACTTCCAACTCCTGTTCGATTGAATTCCATATTAAAATGAGTTAACTTTTTCCATTTAAAATGTTTCCCGTTGAAACCCAGTCGATTTCATTTCCAGTTATATTTGAACTGAAACCTAACTTAATTCAGTTTAAGAGGAGTTGAAATAAATTAAATGGAATTTTTAATATAATTCCGTCCCGCTCCTGTTAAATTTAGATAAAAATAATAAAATCTCAATCCAGCTTTTGAAAATTAGATTGCTTTTAGATTAAATAAGAAAATTAAATAAAATTTTCAATATAACTTTTAATATAATTCCGTGCCGGTCCTGTTAAATTTAGATCGAAATAACAAAATCTCAATTCAGCTTAATTAAATTGCTTTTAGATTAAATAAGAAAATTAAATCGAATTTTTATTATAATTCCGTTCAGGTCTGTTCGTTTTAGAACAAAAGAATGAAGTTTCAGTTCAGCTTATCAAAATTGAACTATTTTAAAAACAAACTAGAAAATTAGATCGAATTTTAATTAAAATTCCGTTCAGGTCTGTTCAATTTAGAACAGAATCATAAAAAAAATTAGCTTATCAAAATTAAATGAAATTATTTTAAAAAAGAAATGAGAAAATTAAACCGAATTTTTATTTTATTTCCTTTCGATTCAGCTTATCAAAATTAAATTATTTTGAAATGGAATAAGAAAAATAATTCGAATTTTAGAACAGAATAATAAAAAAAAATCAGCATATCAAATTTGATCAAATTATTATTGAGTGAAAAATTAAAAATTTCAGTTGACTTTTTCGTTCACCTTTGCCCGATGCAAATCATCAAACTCTGCCCGTCGGTATTTCCTGGAGGGGTCAAAGGTGACCCGACAAGGAAAGGTCAAGTTCAGCTTCCGGGGAATAGGTCAAAAAAAGGTCAACGTAATCGTCTGTGTTTTATTCAGGGTTTATTGCGAGACGAGAAAGACTGACCCCTTTCGTAAATTGTCAATTTTATTGGATTTTTAAATTATATTAAAATTTTTTTTTTATGAAATATGAATTTAAAAAATATATTGTATTGTATACTTACATTAGATCAAAGCAGTGTTATGAAATAAATAAAAATAAATAAATAAATAAATATATACAATTTTTCTTATATACACGTTTCAGTATTCAGTAATATCATGACCATAATATTTGTTACGCCAGTTTGTATGGCTTTGAATGAAACATTTTTATGAAAAATAAATAAAAAAATACATTTCTCCCCTATTCACACGTTTCGGTATTCAGTAATATCATGACCATAACATTTGTTGCGCCATTTTATGATTTTGAATTAAAGCTTCCCAATATGTTTTATGAATAGTTTTGTAACCCTTGTCAAGTATTCATAGCCTTGCTTGATGTTACATTACACGCGCTTGCGCAAATAGAGTAGTGGGTGTCATTGATTTTGAAATTGATGTTGCATCTATATATATATATATATATATATATATATATATATATATATATATATATATATATATACATACATATATATTAAATTTATCACATACACAGTTGTTCTGTGCATTAGTAGAATTACTAAAAGGACCTCATTTAAACTGGATGGTATCTAATGGAGTATTTATTCAGAAAAAGTTACAAGCTTTCTTGGACAAACAGTCCGCATTATCTGAATAAATACCCCATTAGATACCATCCAGTTTGAATGAGGTCCTTTTAGTAATATATATATATATATATATATATATATATATATATATATATATATATATATATATATATATATATATATATTTATACATGTGTGTGGGTGTGGGTATGTGTGTTTAAATATAGATAAATACATGATCCTAAATAAGTATTGAGAGAGAAGAGAGAGAGAGAGAGAGAGAGAGAGAGAGAGAGAGAGAGAGAGAGAGAGAGAGAGAGAAGAGACTGTTTTTTGTGTGAGAGAGCATCTTAAAGGCTCGTTTACACTAGGGCTTCACACCGCGCTCCATACGTAAAACTCATCACCAACTCCTCCCAAATTCTTGTTAGTACAGCCCACCACCCAACCCATCAAGCCACGTTTGATGACTGAAGCAAGACTCACTCCGCCGACGACTACCCACTCGTAACTTCTCGACTTTCACCAGGTACTGTATTTTACTCTATCGCCATGGAATGGAAACGAGAAGAAATTCGTCTTTTGATAGAGCCTTATCAGCATTATCCATGTTTATGGAATGTCAAATTAAAAGCATAAAAAAATAGAGATGTACGTGGCACCCCAATGAAGAAACTAAGGTGGAGATGATTTTGATTAACGACAAAATAGCAGAAGAAGATATAAAAAAGAAGATACGAATAAAAAACCGGACGGGAATAAGAAAAATAAAAAAAATCGGGAGCTGGAACACATGATTTATAAGTTCCTAAGCTTTGGTGCTTTGATTTGCTTCTTTTCTTGCAAGACGACAATATTCGAGAGTCAACTTCATCATTGGAATTGATAGAGGTAAGTATGTTTTAGAAGTTGTCGTTTTGTGTAATGATTCATCAATATAAATATGGAGTATTCCTATTTTGTGTATTTTCCATTATTTATCTAATAATTTAATGAGATCATATGTTGAGATAAAAAATTTTTTCATAAGAAATATTTTTATTAAACAAAATTTTTTTATGATCTTTATTTCCTTTTACTGAAAAGTTATCACTTAATTTATAAGTGCTTATATATATATATATATATATATATATATATATATATATATATATATATATATATATATATATATATATATATATATATATATATATATATATATATATATAATTTATATACTGCTGCCGGTCGCTGCACTCACATAGTGTAGAGGCAAAGCGCGCTATGCAGCACGATGCATCACCAAGTTCTTTACTGGAGGGGTGGGTAGGGCTCTCGGCTAGCACGCTGTTGGCCCAGCGTTCGAGTCTCCGACCGGCCAATGAAGAATTAGATGAATTTGTTTCTGGTGATAGAAATCCATTTCTCGTCATAATGTGGTTCGGATTCCACAATAAGCTGTAGGTCCCGTTACTAGGTAACCAGTTGGTTCTTAGCCGCGTAAAATAAGTCTAATCCTTCGGGCCAGCCCTCTCTAGGAGAGCTGTTAATCAGCTCAGTGGTCTGGTTAAACTAAGGTAAACTTAACTTTTTTGATGCATCACCAAGGTGGACGGGCATATGCTGGCATGCTGTGAACCCTGGTGCAAACGAGCCTTTACGTACTTGCATTCGTAAGAGCGTGTGTGTAACCGCTATATAGATACACACACACACATATATATATATATATATATATATATATACAGTATATATATATATATATATATATATAAATATATATATATATATATATATATATATATATATATATATATATATATATATATATATATATATATATA
>NC_089794.1:32680697-32685697 GCF_040412425.1 Macrobrachium rosenbergii | reverse complement strand
TCATACAGGTAGAACCCCTTAGGGGGCTAATGCCGTCAGTTCACTGTAGTCGTTACTTAAGGTTCTTTGCAGCGTGCCTTCGGCCCCTAGCTGCAACCCTTTTCATTTCTTTTACTGTACCTTCTTTCATATTCTCTCTCTTCCATCTTACTTTCCACCCTCTCCTAACGATTGATTCATAGTGCAACTGCTTTGAGGTTTTCCTCCTGTTACACCTTACAAACCTTTTACTGTCAATTTCCGTTTCAGCGCTGAATGACCTCATAGGTCCCAGTGCTTAGCCTTTGGCCTATATTCTGTATATTCAAGTCAACTCATACAGGTAGAAATATTCTTCAGAAAATTAATACGTATTTTGAATAATCCACAGTTTTAAAATATGCTCAATAGTAAGATAAAATGGGAGAATAACTAAAGTTGTTCCAAAACTCTTTTCAGTAATTGAAAAGACGTGAATACAGATAAAATGTACAAATAACTTGTCAGTTACTAATTATTTGCTCATGTGTTCATCTCGGGTGTCCATCTTGAACAAATACGAATTCTTGTGGGCGCGTTTTTTTTTTTTTTTTTTTTTTTTTTTTTTTTGCTCACTTCATAAACAGTCAAATTATTTTGAAAGTTCCTCTTCTTTTATTTTATACGAAATCTTAAATGCGCTCAAAAAAGTCTCCCCGCGTAATTCAGCGTATCTTTTAATTTTCATTAGTTCGTTAACTCAAGATGCTGTTAGAAAACAATATGTAAAAGAGTTATTCAAATTCTTAAGTTATTGGGATACTTCCCCGTTGCATATCACAAAACTGTGCACTAATGTGAGATGACAAATAACCACATAATGTATAAGTAATTATTATTATTATTTTTTTTCTCGTAATCTGACACTAAGAACCAAATTAAACACTGCTGATTCCGATATCAATTATAATTCTTAACAAAAACTGATAGGAAATCAGTATAGCGTAGCGTTATCATATCCTGTTCTAGAAGTATTCTGTTTGGACACAGAAATTTGATTTTTTGTATATGCGCTGTGAGACGGGCTCATTATATATATATATATATATATATATACAGTATATATTATAAATTATATATATATATATATTATGTAAACAGAATATTATATATATTATATATATATCCATATAAAATTTTTTATATATATAAACAGAATATATATATAATATATATATATATATATATATATATATATATATATATATATATATATATATATATATATATATATATATATATATATATATATATATATATATATCTTGAAAATTCCTTAGCCGACTTCTTATATTACGCTATTAATATTTTCGTTTAATTTTTTACTTTGATCTCGCGCAGAATCTCGAATAAATACGAATTCTTGTGAGCGCAAAAATTTTTTTTTTTTTACCACTTCACAAATCATCAAAATATTTTGAAATTTTCTCTTCTTTTATTTTACAAGAAGTCAAATGCACAAATAAAATCTCCCCGCAAGCGGTACTTTTGTTTTTTGTTTTTTTTACATGCTAGAAACACCAAGCTGAAATGAAAGTTTGACGGAGAGAAATAAAAAAAAAAGGCGGATTGAGAGATAAGGAATAAAAAAGCATTACATGAAAAATCGAAGTCACCACTTTCTCAAAGCGAAAGGATTTGGAAGACACAAAAAAATTGGGGTCGTCATTGGCTTCAAATCTTAACTTATTTGTTTGAATTTTTTTAAATCGAACATTTTATCCAGTTCATTTTCCGGGCGCTTTATTTTAATTTTTACTTTTCTGTAAAAGAACACCACTGTGCCGGCTTTGTCTGTTCGTCCGCACTTTTTTTCTGTCCGCACTTTTTTCTGTCCGCACCTTTTTTATCCGCACTTTTTCTGTCCGCCCTCAGATCTTAAAAACTACTGACGCTAGAAGGCTGCAAATTGGTATGTTGATCATCCATCCTCCAATCGTCAGACATACCAAATTGCAGCCCTCTAGCCTGAGCAGTTTTTATTTCATTCAAGGTTAAAGTTAGCCATAATCGTGCTTCTGGCAACGATTTAGGACAGGCTATCACCGGACCGTGGTTAAAGTTTCATGGACCGCGGCTCATACAGCATTATACCGAGACCACCGAAGATAGATCTATTTTCGGTGACCTTGATTATACGCTGTAGCAGCTGTACAGAAAACTCGATTGCGCCGGAGAAACTTCGGCGCATTTGTAACTTGTTTGATTTTTACACAGTTTTGCAACGTCATATGTCTTGCAAACTCCCTCTGTGTGTGAGTTGTTGTTCTGCAGAGCCAAACAGCATTGTTTGTTTCGTATAACTGAGATTATCTTCACCCTTGAGCTCTTACTCGTCCCATAAAATTCAAGGATTGAGATATATACCATTTTTTGTTCTTCTGTCTTCGTTAAACTCGAGGAAATCAAATTCACTCACTTCAGGAAATAGCACAACCATTGAACAGTACATTTGCAAATAGGCATGTTATGCTGCCGAAAGCACATTCACTTTTGCGTAAGCAGTCATACCTGTAGTAGATTAAGCACAAAAAAATGACGTTTTAACGATTTTTTGGTGCTTAATAGCATTATCATTGGATAACGTCTGTTTCTTATGAAAAACAGTTGAATTGAAAATCTGACAAGTCATGCTGAATTTACGTAAGCGTGCATAGCAGATTAAGCACAAAAAAGATAGAATTTGAATGAGTTTTTTGGTGTTGAATTAATCTATAATAATAATATCCAAGTGAATCTTGTTTCTCCTCCCCGGGTGATAGTTGGGGGGGGGGACATGGGGGACACCCACCCCTGCAAACCGGTTTGTCCGCCCCGGGAGGAAGCGGGGTAGGTAGGGGATCGGGAGGGTAGGGGAGACAGCAGCGCCGAGTTCCAGCCAGTGTAGTGCGCGCCATCAAGCTCGTAGTATTATAATAGGATAATGTCTGTTTCTTATGAAATACAGTTGAATTGAAGACCTAAGTCATGCTGAATTTGCGTAAGTATTTATAGCAGATTAAGAACAAAAAGACAGAATTTTAATTACTTTTTTGGCGCTTAATAGCATTACCATTGGATAATGTCTCTTTCCTTGGAAATACAGTTGAATTTAAACCTGACAAGTCACGCTGAATTGGCAATGACGATAATAAGTTTTGCTCATCACGCTGCAATGACATCTCAAAAATCTGTTTCGTAACTGCCCCACGGGCATCTGTTAAAAGATTATTTTTGGAAATTTTCAGAAGATTTTTGTTGAATTGTGCGCATCTGTGTGGTATGATTTTGTCAAAAGGGTATTATTACGCGTTGTTTTAGTCAAAGATCTTTCGTCCAAACCGGGAAAATATTTACGCAGCGCTGTTGGCTTCGAAAATAATAATAATAATAATAATAATAATAATAATAATAATAATAATAATAATAATAATAATAATAATAATAATAATAATAAAAAGTTCTAGTTGTTTGAAATCTCTTTTGGATAAGACTATAATTTCTGCTGTCCCCACAAAAATAAATCCTAATTGATACCTAGAATTGCATTTGCACTGCCTGCTGCTTTTATTAATGCGAATTAAATTCTTGAATAATATTTCAGGTCAATTACAAACCAAGGTCATCCTTTATTTTTCGAATTTGACTCCGCGCCAACAAAATATCTTCTCTCGCTCTTAACTAGGCCTACTCCAGGTAGATCGTTTCAGAAACCGATGATTTAATTAATCCCAATAGCTTATGAACCTGCTCCGGAGGCAGGGTTAGGTTAGGTTAGATTAGAGTCAGAGAGTCATTTGGGTGTGGGAAACATAATGAGATTGTTTTCAAGAAAATTCTATGTTTAGTTTTTAAGATATGGTGTCCCGCTTTTTTCAGGGAAAGGTCTCGGGAAATGCGCCCCGGAGGTTCTCATACATGAGAAGTTATTCAGCACGAAAGATGATAAATCCTTGTCTGAAGAGCTTAATCCCCCTCAAGGTGAAAATCCTCGTACCACTTGTGAAAGCCCACATCCCGCTTTCTCCGCGTCTCGCTTTCCTTTCGTTAATGGTTTTCCCGAGGGATTCCCGTCTTGTGTCCGTTGAATTCCTCCTAATTTCCCTTTTGTGATATTCTGTTAATCACGTCGGTAGCTTTGCTAAAGAATTCGCAGTGTCGCGATTGAATCGTCGTATATTAAGAATATACGCAACACTCCTGCTTAACCAGGCGAAATGAAAATTCATATTGCGGAAAAACGTTAGTAAAACTTTTACTGACCCATTGTGCAATAAGTTGAAATCTTCATTATCTGCCAAAGATTGATGCAAGATCATGTAATCTTGAATACAACGCCTAATATAGCAGCTTCAAGCATTTTTGACCTTCTTGCTAATAAAATTTGCAATATGGAGCTGCTATTTTTTCCTGAATTGACGCAGAAATTGAAGCTTTGCATGTTTATGACGTCAGTGGCACAGCTTCAGTTTCACCACGAAATCTTGCTTATTTGGTATCGCCTCAATTCACGTCTTTTACAAGATTAAGACTCCATAACTATATCAGTAAGTTGTACTATTTGAAAAGCTGTCTTTGAGAAGCAAGATTTCGTTACCTCTGTGACACAGATGTAACGAACATGCAGGGCTTCAATTAACGAGTCAGTTCATGAAAAAATAATGGCTACATAGTGCAAATTTTATTAACAAGGAGGTCACATCAATCAAAAGGTCTTGAACGCTGTCCGCAGTCAATGATGGTCGCTGCTATATCAGGTGTTGTATTCAAGATTACATGATCTTGCGTCACTCTTTGGCAGATAATGAAGATTTCAACTTATTACACAATGGGCAGGTAAAAGTTTTACTAATGCAATATGAAAGTTTGCGGGAAATATGCATTTTCATTTTATACGATTGCGCAGTAGAGTTGCACAACTCGCAGCGTAAGACACTGTCACAAAAGTTTATTTTCTTGTGCCTTTTAGCACCATGCTGCTAAATGCACCTTGTAACCAATAC
>NC_089794.1:32615697-32673197 GCF_040412425.1 Macrobrachium rosenbergii | reverse complement strand
TCTCCACGTGACCAGACTACCTCAAATCACTTTAATTTATATTTTCACCAACATTTTGTATCTATACTTGTCTCACCCCTATAACCATCCTTTTTAAAATTTACTGCACAAACTTTTTTTTTTCACCCCAGGAGCTTCAACTTTTTCTTGCACTTGCTTCCAGCATCCACACTTCCCTTCCATAAAGGAGACTTGGCTCAACAGTCCTTTCATATATCTCAGATTTAGCTTCCATCGTCAACCCTCATATTTCAAACCTTTTCGAGGATCCTGGTATACCCTCCTTGCTTCACCTATTCCGGGATGCAAATTCCTGCGATGTATGCTAGTACTGCACAAACCCCGGTTTTTTTACCATGCCCCTGGGTTAGGTGGGTTAGGTTAGGGTAATCAGAATATTTCAAGGTGCTTTGGGTGTGGGAAACATAATGAGATTATTTTCAAGAAAATTTTATGGTTAGTTTTTAAGATATGGCGTCCCTCTTTTTTCAGGGAAAGGTCCCGTACTCGGTTACATCTCGGGAAATGGGCCCCGGAGGTTCTCATACATGAGAAGTTTTACAGCACCAAAGATGATGAATCCATGTCTGAAGAACTTAATCCCCTTAAGGTGAAAATCCCCATACCACTTGTGAAATCTCCCAATCAAATTCTCCGCGTTTCGCTTTCCTTTCGTTATTGGTTTTCCTTAGGGTTTCCCGTCATGTGTCTGTTTAATTCCTCGTAATTCGCTGGTAGCTTCGCTAAGGAATTCACAATGTCGCGATTGAACTGTCGTTTATTTAGAGTATACGCAACACCCAGCTTAACCATGCGAAATGAAAATGCATATTTCACTCAACTTTCATATTGCATTAATAAAACTTTTACTGACCCATTGTGTAATAAGTTGAAACCTTCATTATCTGCCAAAGATTGATGCAAGATAACAAACTCTCTAATACAACACCTAATATAGCAGCGACCATCATTGACAACGGATAGCTTTCAAGACCTTTTGATGATGTAACAACAGAACATTTTTCAAGCATCTTTGACCTTCTTGGTAATAAAATTTTGCACCATGTAGCTTCTATTTTTTCATGAATTGACTCGTTAATTGAGGCCTTGCATGTTCGTTACATCTGCGTCACAGATGTAACGAAATCTTGCTTCTCAAAGGCAGCTTTTCAGATAGTACAACTTACTGATACAGTTGTGGAGTCCTAATCCTGTACAAGACGTGAATTGAGGCGATGCCAAATCAGCAAGATTTCGTAGTGAAATTGAAGCTGTGCCACTGACGTCATGAACATGCAAAGCTTCAATTTCTGCGTCAAGTCAGGAAAAAATAGTAGCTCTATGATACAAATTTTATCAGTACGAAGGTCAAAGATGCTAGAAGATGTTCTGTTGTCACACCAAAAGGTCTTGAAAGCTGTCTGCAGTCAATGATGGTCGCTGCTACATCAGGTGCTGTATTAAAGATTACATTATCTTGCATCAATCTTTGGCAGATAATGAAGATTTCATCTTCTACATAACGGCCCAGTAAAAGTTTTACCAATGCAATATGAAAGTTTGCGTGAAATATGCATTTTCATTTCATATGATCGCGCAGTAGAGTTGCATAACTCGCAGCTTAAGACACTGTCACAAAAGGTTTATTTTTCTTGTGTCTTTTAGCATAACGATGCTAAATGCACCTTGTAACCAATACTCTTGGCGTGAAGGAAGGCGATTAAGTTCGTGTCCGACTGACACCAATAGTACAGACAAAAATGCTGGGTACTTTGTATCTGAGTTGTAGAAAAATGCAGCTGGAAGACTCCCGAAAGCCCTCCAGAGTTTTAGCGCCGAGAGCTTTTGTTTACATTTCTTCTTCCATCTTTTTCAGTCATGAGAGACGATCCACTTGATTTAGCACATTAAGATAAATCAAGTTGAAGTAAAATTAATTGCCTTCCACTACTTTCCAAGACTGCCTTGTCCTCTTGCTGTCTAAACTCTCGTTTAAAGAACATTGTTCTTAGGCATCTTATTTTTATTAGAAACTTTTATGCAGTCCGTTAATAAGAGGGCAATCGTCTCTAATACAGGTGGCGCCAAGGACCTTTGTTGTTGAGACGCCAGTTCCTTTATTCAATCAACAACACTTGTTAAGAAATATGTTTACACTTTTTGTGTATTTTTCTTATTTGTATTCAAGAATACAATATAAGTCTTTTGTTTACTTTGGTGATGGTTTTAACTGGAGGCAATGGTTTAATGGTAACACGGTAATTTACGAATTTGTTTGTTTACTATTTAGCCTGGATAGCACTTGAAACTGAATGTTTGTCAGTTAAATATGCATCGATTCTGCCTTGGAGTTTTTTCTGTTCAGGAGTCCAGCCCAGCCCACTTCAAAGTTCAGATTCCAGTCCAGAGCTGAGTTTCATCAAACCCATCTAGATTTTTTGGGGATTCTTTATATTTTGGAAAGCTTCATCAGACATGGAGCAGTAAAATCCGCCAAGGCCGAGTGAAGAGATTTCGAGGGCTTCATCATATTTCCTTTACTGTATAGAATCTTGAAGACCAGCACCTCACGGAACGTAAGTCAGTTGAGAGTTTTTATGCAGGCTCAATATGACTTCTCTGTTCTTTTGTTTGGTTTGTGCAAATTACGGCTTAAATCATGGTCACCAACGCGTCGATAAAAACTAAAGTAAAGGACTCGTTCTCTATAATTACCATTTAACTTGTGCCTGTTGTTCGTAAACCATTGATATTTCGCTATTTTCCTACGTAATTGAAACTTATTCTTTACATAGTTACTAATTTATATTTACTAAATTGACCTAATTACACGAAGCTAGTTCTTTGTTAAGGCTTGCTGAATTAATTGCTATTTACGTTAAATTTAATAAATTATTTTCCCACGATAAATTTATTTCAATAGCCATATTCTTAATGTAGGTCCTTTATGTATGGCGAAGTGAATTTCGGTGGAGAGGAAGTGGTGCAGACACTCCGAAGTACTCCTCAGGGTGATTTCCTCTCAGGGCAGAGAAACGGCACTCAACAGTTCCTGTCATTTTAACTCATTAAATTCAATAGTTATCTGCGTCTTTGGATTTACGTCCTCACCGTGACTTGCTGTTTTCTCTCCATAACGCTCTAGAAAAAACTGTCGGTTATTCTTGCGACTGAGGTGAAAGGAGGTCACAACCTGTTTCCCTTTCGAGAAACTTGCCTGTTATAGTTTTCCTGGTAAGATTCTACAAGTTTCCTTTCGTGTCCTTTCCATTTCTCTGGCGCTGTTTGCTTGTTCTTCTCCTCAGCTTGTGCATTAAGGACATACGAATATCAACAACTGTGTGTTTATGTATATCTGTGTGATTTGACCAATGGCTATTTGCAGAAGTATTCAAACGAAAAGCGCTTAGCTTGGACTCGGCAGTTCAGTGACTACACACACACACACACACACACACACACACACACACACACACACACACACACACACACATATATATATATATATATATATATATATATATATATATATATATATATATATATATATATATATCCACACTATTTTCCCATATAAAGTAGGTGGCTCCAGAAGATATCACTACTCAGTCTTTTTGAGATGAAGTTGCTGGCCCTATTGCCTTTGCAGTTATATATATATATATATATATATATATATATATATATATATATATATATATATATATATGTATATACAGTATATACATATTGTGTATGTATCTTTATACATGTACATATGCAATGTATCCGTGTTCTGTAGCACTCCTTTATTACAGTATGACAAGTCACGGAACCGGTTGACTGTGTCCCCGTCTGAAATAATTTCTGATATGTGCAAGTAAAAAAATCTAGGTAATACACACCACTGAGGATGTTTTTGTAACTTGAGTTGAAAGGATTTACAAAAATTGCTTTTAAGTAAAAGAATGAAAAGCTTGCTCGAAGATTTGCGGTGATGTGAGATTTCTGATAGAGTTGCTTCTCATTTTCTTATTTTGATTTTCGTTTGTCTAATGAGGCTTGCGTCAGTCGTTGGCATATGTGTATGAATGCTTAGTGTATAATATTTTGAGAGAGAGAGAGAGAGAGAGAGAGAGAGAGAGAGAGAGAGAGAGAGAGAGAGAGAGAGAGAGTTATGCTTGCATTTCACACACAAACACACACACACTATATATATATATATATATATATATATATATATATATATATATATATATATATATATATATATATATATATATATATATATATATATATATATATATATACATATATATATGTACAGATGTATGTAAATTATATTTTTTTTTTTTCAACTAAACACTTACCCCACCAGAGGCGGGGGGAGATAGTTACAGAGGGTATTTACCTGTTGGTTATTCAGCAATACCTTTTGGATGAGGTTACCAACCCCATGCCCTCTTTTCCGCCCTACTTGTAACCCAAGACCTTAAAGTACTAACCACCAGTACCTAATTCATTGCTTAAGTCAACAAAAGTCCTCTGGATTTTCCTGTTATGGAAACGGGCCCAAACCATTTTCTCTTATTGGGACTGACTTCTTGTGTAGAAAACTTTCACAATGTCTGCCTTTCATATAAATCCACGGTAACCTTATCAGAAATAGGTCGATGCACCCTAAACACCCAGCACCACTCACCTTTATCTTCTAAACGTTCTCCCGCTTCCAGGATACTATGGCACCTTCATTCCAGTACCTCTTCCATTTCATTTAGCCAACCAGTACTTTTTTGGTTTCCCTCTCTTTATCCTCCTGACACTTCAGAATCAGGCACTCTTCGCCATTCTATCCACGTGACCAGACTACCTCAGATCACTCTAATTTATATTTTCACCAACGTTTTATATCTATACTTGTCTCACCACTGTAACCATCCTTTTTAAAATTTACTGCACAAACTTTTTTTTCATCTCGGGAGCTTCACCTTTTTCTCGCACTTGCGTCCAGCATCCACACTTCCCTTCCATAAAGGAGACTTGGCTCAACTGTCCTTTCATATACTGAAATTTAGCTTCCACCGTCAACCCTCACCTATTTCAAACCTTTTCATCCTGGTATACCCTCCTTGCTTCACCTATTCCGGGATGCAAATTCCTGAGATGTATGCTAGTATTGCATCAGCCCCGGTTTTTTTGCCATGCCCCTAGTGTAGGTTAGAATATTAAGTAACTTTATGACACAGTAATTCGGGTGTGGGAAACACAATGAGATTATTTTCAAGAAAATTCCATGGTTAGTTTTTTAGATATGGAGTCCCGCTTTTTTCAGGGAAAGGTCCGGTACTAGGTCACACCTGGGAAAATGCTTCTGGGATTCTTCTCTACTCTCATCCCGCCATCTTTACATCCTTTACGTTCACTTCCGAATAACTATGCAGTCAGGCACTTCCTTTACTCCACCACCCAGATTTACATCCATTGTTCCTCCTCCCAAACTTCCCTGGTTTCCATAATCTGACTCTTCCTAATATGCACTCTCAGTTTCCTCTTGCGAGCACTTTCGACCTTGTTGCTGTTTCCCCGGTCGAAACAGCGGCATAGTCATTGAAGTCTGTGCATTCCGTAATCTCTTTCAACTCCTGTTCAAATGTTATCCCTCTTCCCTACCTATCAGAGTCACTTTTGTTAGATTTACGGTCGTTAGATTTATAGTCAAATTTACGCGATTCCCTTCCGACAAACAAATAGGCTCTCTTTCTAAAAATAACACGAACGGTACCCGCTAGGTTCCAATATAATTTCTAAATAAATTTAAATTTTTCATAATACTGATGTCCTGAGATACAACTTCTCCTTCTCGGTTATATATATATATATATATATATATATATATATATATATATATATATATATATATATATATATATATATATATATTTATAGTTATATTTATATTTATATATACTGTATATATATATAGATATATATATATATATATATATATTTATATATATACATATATATATATATATATATAATATTATATATATATATATATATATATATATATATATATATATATTTATATTTATATTTAATCCAGGAAAGAGAAAGTTGTATCTCAGAACACTAGCATTAAGAAAACTAGAAATTCATTTAGAAATTATATTGGAACCAAACGGATAGTGCTCTTTTTTTTTTTTCAAATATCATTATCTAACACTGTGTAAAAACAAACTGTTTAAATGTCATAACTGGGCATATATAAGACGCAACAACCTTGTTTTTTTAAGATATTAAGTTGTTTTTCTCTCTCGATGTTTCGTAATACGTCTGAACTATTTGATAATGACTGGCGAAAGGTGAAAGCTTAGGGGTATTTCCAATACATCTTCATGAGAGCAAGCTTCTCATTTCTCTTTCAAAAGAATTAAACGTGCTCACGAGAATTAGCGACGGTTGATCGTAACGTGCTTGATATCACGGTACTTTTTAACAGATACTCAGTTGATTCTGACAGTCTCACATTTCCCAACGTGAGCTTCAGTGTCGCTCAGCAATATTCTCGGGGTATTATTCCTGTTGTCACCAGAATGTGGAATGATCCACCCAATTCTGAAGAACGGTCCTCCCAATTCTGTTGTTGAATCATTGGAACTTCTGTCGTTCTAAGGTAAATTTAGTAAGCTGGCATAAGTTTTACCAGACCACTGAGCTGATTAACAGCTCTGCTAGGGCTGGCCCGAAGGATTAGACTTATTTTACTTGGCTAACAATCAATTGGTTACCTAGCAACGGGACCTAGAGCTTATTGTGGAATCCGAACCACATTATAGCGAGAAATGAATTTCTATCACCAGAAATAAATTCCTCTAATTCTTCATTAGCCGGTCGGAGACTCGAACTTGCGGGCCTAGCGAGTGCTAGCCGACAACTCTACCGACTCTCCCAACGAGGAACTAGTAAGCTGACATAAATCTCACTTGTAGTTTGTTATTTGCCGTATTTATTTTAATATTCATCTCATTGTTTTTAGCTTTGTGTTTTTCATTGCTGCTTCTATTTCACAGTCTATTATTTACTTCGCAGTTTCCTTTTCTGTACTGGGCTCATCTCTCCATTGGGACTCTTTGGCCTATAGCATTTTGTTTCTCCAACCAGGATTGCAGCTAAGCTTGGAATAATAATAATAATAATAAAATAATAATAATAATAATAATAATAATAATAATAATAATAATAATAATAATAATAATAATAATAATAACACTATTGGGTAAATGGGAAATTTAATTGTATTATAGTGACTGTGCAGTTGTTACTGTTGTACTTTTCTTTATTCATTTTCTGTCTTTAAAGGCGAAATTTGTCATTGCCAGAGTTCAAAAAGTATGACAAGAATAATAGGAGCAACGTCCATAGAACTCTACGTTAAATATGAAGTTACATTATGAATAAAAATTTGAACAAATTAAAATCATAATGACAATGTATTTAGCATGGATTTTATCATTAAAAAACATTTTGTTTTAAAGCATCCAGAATTGTCGGCAAGTTTAGGACTGTAAGATTTGTGTCCTTTGGTTGAATGTTACAAAGACATTTTGTTTAGGTTCTGTAAGCAGATAATAAACTTTAAGCGTGTTTTAGGCAAGCACTGAATGCTATAAAACCAGATAATTAAAAGACTTGGATGAACATAAGTAATTTTTTCAATATGTTGATTTCGCTCGACATGCTAGCCAGATGATAAAGAACGCAAATGCACCAAACAAGGAAGTTGGAACCGAGAAACTAAAGAATATTGCTTTTGTAACTTTAGTAGCGCAATATTTCTAAGTGAAAAAGTAAATCAGACATGTTATGCGATTAAAGAAAGAAACGAACCAATACTAATAACTAGGACCCAGAGAAATAATTCTTTATCACATTGTGTACAAATAAATAGGTTTTTATTAGAAATGCAAGTCAATTAAGTATTTTCATATCATTTAATAACTGGTTTACGCTTATGCCATGTAAAAGGAGTAGCTAAATAATTATAAAAAGAATTATTAGAGGTAATAAATGGCTGTAATGGATTCTTTGGGGTGGAAATAGTCAACCATACCAGGTTCCTATCTTGACAGGTAGAATAGGGGACCACAACGTAAACAAACCATGTTTTCGCCGTTGCTTTCGAGAGCAATATTGTCTGGCGCTTGCAGAAATTTACCAAGTGAGTAGTTGCTCGTTTTTGGATACTAAGTAGTTTTACATCATGTGAAGTCAGTGTGCGTGAGGATGGATCGAAAAATAAGCTTGTTATAGCCTGGGATAGTTTAGGGAGTGCCGGTGTCATGGCCTGCCTTGGACTACCCAAGTTAGAGACTAAGTAAAGACACCAGAAAGTCCAGCACGCTACATTCTGTAAAATTTAACCAAATTCATAGTTTGTTTTGATTTTTTTTAAAGCTGAAGACTACCACTGGCCCCCCTGTGGTTTTAGGCCTTATATTCTCCTATATTTTACATTGATGTCTTATTATTTCGTAGGTTATGTCATCATCCGTCACTTTGTGTATGAGACCAACAATCTCTCACTGAAATGATAAAATTGTAGGGAAAATGGCATTGTTCGCTAGAAAAGTTGGTAATTCTAAGCCGTAGTTCCGCTGTGAGCTAGGCTATGGCAATTGACGTTTTCCTATGTTATTTTAACTGCTTTACAAGAGTTTAAAGTAATATTTTGTCTGCCCGCTGTAACTGAACTGTAATTGGCCTTTGAAGACTACTCGATGGGGTAGGAGAACTACAGCTTAGAATTACTAGGGGTAGATCTAAGCCAGCAGTCCGTGGTGAATCCCCACCCCCTCCATAGCTAATATGGCAAAATTGTAACCAGTAAACACCCCTAAAAATACCAACCTAATGTACCCCAGGGGTGTTTACAGGTTACAATTTTGCTGTATTAGCTATGGAGGGGGGTGGGGGGCTCGCCGCAGAATGCTGGCTTAGATCTACCCGTCATGTAGTCTTCAAAGGTCAATTACAGTTTAGTCACAGCCGGCCGACAAAATAGTACTTTAAATTCTTGTAAAGCAAGTAAAATAACATAGGAAAACGTCAATTGCCATAGTCTAGCTCACCGCAGAACTACTGCTTAGAATTACTGAAAAGTTGTTGCAGTTTGCAAAAAATAAACTGACAAATTGACCAGCTTTTAAAACAATATCAGGAAGCAGTGTTGGTGGAGGTGTCAAGTGATCTGGCCTAGGCTGCCCCTTAACTGTAGTTGGCATTTCAGAGGGCATTCTATCTAAACAGACCTACCTTTACCTAACAGAACCTTGGACACTATGGCCTTACCTGGCTGGATAGGCTTTGCTCCCCCTGGGACTCCCCCAAATAAGTCATGCCTCCTCCATCTACATACTACTAATGACTGCACAATGAATAGTCCTTTTAAGGCCTTGACCCTTTTTTCTGCAATCTTGGGCTTAGGAAAAGAATGTACTATTTTACTTTAACACCCCCAACTCAATATTCTTAATAAGCAACACCTACTAAATTTTTTTGTCATTTTACTACTGTCGATGTATTTGCTGTCTTTTGTTTGTTTTAGCATTCATTCCCATGGGGCTTGTACTAAACACGCACCATTAAAATGAAAATTTACTGAATGTAGTTTGATGGATCAGACTCCAAAAAAGTTGAAAAATGTGGATTCTTTATGTCCCCCCATTTTTGTGTCTCTATGCACATAAAGGCTGGCAGATATGATTGCTGGTTTCATCATGAATAAAACGTACATTTCCCACACTGCGCCGTGGCTTGTTGAAAATTGACTGGAAACACTTGTTTCATGCCCTACTATTGTGGTGGCAGCATCTGGATTGGAGCAGGGTTGTATATGACCATATGAGTCAAATTGATGAAATTTATCCAAATAACTGGATTTAAATATTTATCCTGTATGATTAAGGTATGACCTAGGTTGACCAGGCATATGATTGGATGGATTTAGATTTCCCATGAGTGGGATGACAGTATGGACATCGTAAGAACTATGGGAAAGAGAGGGGCAGATAAAAAACCAGTAGCCTTGTGGTGTGAACTAGGTTGACCAGGCACAAGATTGGATGTGTTTAAATATCCCATGACTGGGTAATTGGGAATTTGGGTGCCACGGTATGGCCATATTAAGAACTACAGAGGAGAGGTGCTGCTTGACACCATCCACATCAACTTGGGACTCAGAAAAATTTATTTTTCACTGTAAAATGGCAGTCAATGAATTGACAGAAATTTACTAGGTTAGTGGTTTTTTTCTTTTTTGGTTATTTAGAACATTTAGAACAAATTTTATTAAATGGAGTTTTTTGTTTGGAGGTGAAGAAGTGTAAATGTATCCTGACTCATCATTTTACTTTCTAATTTGGGGGGGGGTGGGGAAAACCAGCACACAGGCAGCAAAGCCCTTGCAGTCACAGTTGGGGCAGTGGTCTGTTAAATGTACCTAGATTCAAAAATTGTAGCCAGGTGGCATAAAAGCAGTTGATTTGTACAAACTGTTATGGTTAAAATTCTTAGAACACAAGACAGAATGTTGGAAGAATATAATTCTTATGCTAATTCACAATACAAAATTAGTTTATGATTGATTTAGTTTCTCTACGTTTGCCAACTTCAGAAACTTGCCAAATTAGCTAGGCATGGCAGGTTAACTACATTTATTGGTTAGGCAAAGGTTATTGCAGGAGTTGCCATTAAATATTAGGTTAGGCTAGGCTAATTTCCCAAACATGCTATTGAAAATGTTTAGGTTAGGCTATCCTGCTGTGCTTTCTAACAGATTTATCCTTCAAAGAGAGCTGTGCTGATGTGGTGGTAATTAGGTTCATAGGTTGCCTTGCTAAGTGAATGTATTTGTAATTGGGAGTTGATGACAGTAGGCTGAGAATATGTAAATAATTTACTTTATACTTTGAATCATGGAGTACTTTGTTGTGGGATGTGACGAAGCCTTGTTAGTTTCTTGACCCATGCCCTAACAGTAATTAATAACAAAACCAGATTTGTTTTTGGCTAAGGATGCCATTTGTTTAGTAGTTGTGGCAGTGATAAGGCCATAGGCAAACTTGCCAGAATATTAATTCAAAATTAGGACTATACTGGGAGTTTTAAAAAATTATGCTGCAGTTGCAGTGACCATGCCAGATCTGTATTGGATTGCTGTCACCTATCCTTGCAGAGTATTTATTTTGTTAGTGGCTTAAGTTGTCATCTGTTTAACATCCACTCATAAAAAAATCTTATAAAGAATTAATTGATATGTAGCATATAAACAGAGTACTTATGGGGTTTTGCCATACCTTGTAGCATAAAATACAAATGTAGACAAACCTGTATTGGTGCAGATGGGGTGGGGCAGGCCACAAAAATGCTTAGCAAAGTACAGCAGATCTTGAAAGCTACACAAATTGAACCTTTAGTTTAAACTAAACTTCAAAAGCACTCTTTAATCATTCAGGTGGATGTAACTTTGCGTGAAAGTGTTTAAAAACCCAATCCACTATGTAACTCATGATTGAAATTTATCATAGATAACTGATGGGCATTGATTATGCCACCGCAGTCATTTCATGGAAGTCAGATCTTTTAAGGCATAAAAATCAAACCTTCGCCTAAAACAAAACCTCAAAGAGACTTGGCGGCTGGAAAGTGTTTGAAAACTGAACCCAGTATGTAATACTTGATTTATATCCAAAAATACATCAACATTTATGATCCCAAGCAGAAAATTAACTTTGCTTATAGTTTTCTAAGATTGGAAAATTAAAGATAGTTGACAGTTTTATTGGGTTTTTTAAAAGGTACAAAACCTGAAGGAAGTGTCTGTAGAATGAGGTTTTCACGTCTAAAGACAAAAAATTGTAGTGTTACTACTATTGGATAATTGGATGTGTCAAAAGAGGGTCTCTTATCACATAAAGTGCTGTATTATTATTGTTGTTGTTATTAGGTAGTTTAACCAGAGTATTGATTGATAAAATTTAAATTTCCATAATGCATGACCCCAACTCAATGCTAACCTACCTCAGTATATTTCTGATAAGCAGTATTGGTTTGTAACTCATAGTCCCTCATAAATGTTTTAGATATTCTTGTTACATAGATTAAGTTTTTCATTAAACCATTGCTTCACATTGAGTTGCCTTCCTCCTGTCCAGCAGATTGGCTTATTGCAGAGCCTCCTGTTCAGAAAGTCTTGTGTAGAGATGCTTGGGGAAATAAGTATGGAGAGGACCCTACTCTGTTCAATATTTTTTGTCTATAAACAACACATTTGTTTTGG
The DNA here is from genome assembly GCF_040412425.1 of Macrobrachium rosenbergii. Taxonomy (NCBI): domain Eukaryota; kingdom Metazoa; phylum Arthropoda; class Malacostraca; order Decapoda; family Palaemonidae; genus Macrobrachium; species Macrobrachium rosenbergii. Next base: position 32,660,878 of record NC_089794.1, on the reverse strand, counting down.
ATATGAAATTTGGTCTTACTTATGTGACCCAGACAAGTAGGGCTTTGTATAGTTGTGCATTGTATTTATGAAATGCTGTAATGCATATAATTACTGTATGGTGTTCAAGAAAGTACAGTGCAATATTCTTGGTTTTAAGATGTGGTGGCATCAGTTTTTGAGAATTTTTTAAACAAAAATTTGTATTTTCAGAAGTAGAGACATGTGCACGAATGGGTGTTTATGTTGCACAAATGAAAGTTCATCCTTACGTCCCAGTAAAAGACGGGGAAGGGCTGAAAGATGTAAAATTACCTGAAGATTTTTGGTGAGAAACATTTATTTTGTGTATATTACTGTTATTATTACACTACTACGTTAACTAAAAGCTTTATTTACAATAAGGAAGGAAGTGAATGCATGTTTATTTGTGCCTCACCAGTTGCGAATTTAATTTTTCAGTGTTTTGCATTCTTGAATTTTTATATAAGATGCTTTAAAGTACTGATTGCCAATTGTATTTTCAGTAAGGTCTACCCAGAATTTTTACCTGACCCAAAGCCAGAGTGGAGAAACCGTATGAGGGAAAGGCTTGAACGTGCAGATATGCTCAAGAGACGAAATGTTATGGAGATCCCTGAGTTCTATGTTGGTATGTTTTTGTTTCGGTTGTCAGATTTTATTTATTATGCCCTTCATAGCAGTGAAGTGTAGTTATTGTAGTTGTTTTCATTTTTTGTTTCCAACTCATGATAAGCAGTGCTTAAGATTATCTTCCCAATGTTTCTCTTTTATGTTATCCTGTGTAAAGTTTGCAAACATTCTTCATTGTGAATAGGGAAACAATGCTATTTCACAATGAAAATTTGATCAAATATTTAGCAACAAGTAACCCTACATAGGAAGGAATAACATGAGTGCAGTGTTTTTACCAAAGAACTCCCAGAGCAGTATATGTTTGTAAAGTTCTTGGTTATGATAAATCAGTGATTTACAAAAGAATTTTGAGAATCTCTTAAGGTTATACGTGTAGTAGTTCTCTTCTTCTTATTGATTCTTTTTCTATAGTTTTTATGAGAGTTTTGCCATCATGTACATCATGGAAAACAGTTTTTAAAAATTGCTTGATATATGCTAAATATAGTACTAACTGGCAGCTTGTTACTTTGCTGATGTGCTTGCTATACAGAGCAAGAGATGTGCTAATCACTGATTTTTGTCCATGTTTCTGTGTACATGTATTTCTAGCTGAACAGACAAAATAATGTTATTAAATTATAGGATAGTTTTATGTTTGAGTGATTGGCGTATATAGGCTGTATGCATTAGCCTGAATGCAAGTAGGTCTGTTGCATGTGTATAACTGACTGCAAAGTATGAAATAAGTTATGTGATAAATGAAAAATTATTAGATAGATTGCATGTGTAAATTTGAGCTAAAGAGAATGAAGGAAATTGATCGATCTGTTGATTGTATGAATGTGGTTTAGGCAAGGAACAAAAATGCATCCATCCTAGGAATATTTTTAGCTTTAAGGGTAAGGTTAATGTTCCTCATTTTAAAGAATACAGTACTGTTACTTATTTCGGAATAGCAAATTTCTGTAAATAATATAAAGACAAAGACAAAACTGATGAAATTTATGTTTTGAGCATGGATAGTAGCCAATCCTTTGCAGTGCTTAGTAATTGATAAATTTTTTGGTAGTATTTGCTAAGATTTGGTACTGTTAACTATTAAAGCATTATGTTGCAGGATCAATAATGGCAGTAACAGTATCTGACCCAAATGCATCAGGAAAGCTCAATCGGTTTGTGGGAATTTGCATCCAGAGAGGTGGAACAGGGCTGCGAGCATGGTTTATATTAAGGAACATTGTTGATCATCAAGGTAAGGAGTTGGATCTTATCCAAGGCATTTTTTTTTTATTTTAGTTGATAAACTTTGACCATGTTGAATGTTTATTAGCAGTTGTTTTGGCCTTTCCTTGGGTAAATTCTATGAACCCAGTTTAGGTATGGAAATTATGAATAAGAGCTGGAACTTTCTTTAAAGATGAAAGTTAAGTGTCTAGTCTCGGCCAATCTAGGGAATGCCTGTGAAATAGCTTTATGTATTGTATAACCCTAAATATGACAGTACTCAGAATTTGTATTTCCAGTTAAGATGTCCTGTATAACCCTAAGTATGGTATAATGCTTGGAACACATAAATCATAAGAATTTTCTTTTGTTCTTTAGTAATTTTTGAGACTACTTTTACTATTTTACTGATAATACTGTTGCAGTATTATGCACAGAACAGGATATTTGAACTGCTTGCCCATTTGATTTTCGGTTTGTGGCATTTCACCAATCATTTCTTCATGTTTCTGTAGCTTTTTATTCCTCAATAATTTGTGGAAAAAATTTCAGGATTCACCATCCCTTTATGTTGTACTTTTTCCCTGTCACAATGTCCAGAGAAATAAAATCAATTTTCTTTGCGAGTGTGGATCAACCGATGTTTTGAGCTGCTCTGTTATATCATAGTATTCTAGTTCTTTGTTAATGTGGAATTATCCTTATTAGCGTAAATCTCATGTTTACAGTCTCCGCTACCACTACAATTAAGAGTTAAGGATACTGCACAATGGTTAGATCAGTTTCAGAGTTAAAGATGGCATTTCAACTGTTTCGTCTATGATTTTAAAGTTTTGGTACCATATTGCAAATTATTGAAGTGCACATCAGCTCTGTGATGTCAAGTACTATACATTAAGCCCAATTAATACTATAAATTAAGCCCAATTAATAATAAAAATTACTATTGTCCTTTTAATGTGTAGATGGAGTTTCCTTTCCCAGGTATCATGTCAGCCCAAGTGACACCATTCTTTGTAATCTTGTGGCTATAACGTATGGATCTCTTTTGTTTTTTTTTTTTACTGTCTTGTTTTCTGAGAAGAGTGTCATTATTTCTTTCCATGTATCTTGATAATGATCAGTTTTCTTTTGAGTGTTGTGTGTGTGTGTGTGTACAATAGTTTCTGCAGGCAACATGTAAGATTTTATGATTATGCTAGACTCTGCAAGCAGTGCCAACATTTCATTTAACTCAGTCTCAGATTCACTCAGTTTAAATGAGTTTGGTGGTTGAAGTATGGAACCTTTGTTCCTGTTTTTGTTAAAGTTTATTCCATTAACAATTTCTAGCATAACTTAAAACTACTGTAGCTGGAATTTGGTTCAGATTGGTACACATGAGAATACTTATGCAGGTATCAATGATCTTCTTTACCAAGCATTTCAATTTGTGGGTAAGTCTGATGACAACATCAGATGTAGAAGAATTTTGTCTGGCATCATTTCAGGAAGAAAATTCATGGCTTTCCTCATTGTCACACCTTATTTTTTTTAAATTATAGAACACTTACATTCTAGAAGTGTTTCTCTGATTAGTTTTTTATTTGTTTGAATTTGGAAATACCACACAACTGGAGTGTCATTTCCTCAATTCAAATGACATTCTCTTAAGTGCCTATATTCCTTGGATAAAGACAGAACTGTGACCTGCCCGAGTTCTATTTTCCGAGTAGTTTCAAAATATCTATATTATAATATTTGTCAAGGTATCTACATTATTATGTGCCAAGATATTTATATTATTATTATTATATATTTTTCACACTGAATCAAGATTTAAATGTTTTAATCAAATCCAGTTAAGGGTACTGTCCTGCTAGCCTGTTGTGAATTTTGTTCGTGTTGATAAGGGCCATTATTAATGGTTCTTTGCAGTCTCTCTCTCGGTTCACTTGCATTGTTTTTTATCATGAGCTTTGGTTACTTTGTCTATCTAGTCAGCTTTTCCCTGCTGTACTCAAGTTTACCACCCTTTCATTTAAAGTACAAATTTAAGTCAGTCTTGTGACTCAAGAAATGTAACAGCCAAAATTCAGTTGGTTAAATTTAAAACATAGTAATAATAAAAGTGGTATACTGTAATGATAATACTTTTATCCAAAGTCTGTATGTCCCTTTTGTAACTGGAATAATTGGTATTTGGAATAAAACAGGAGCATATACTGTAGAAATTATTACTCTTGATTTTTGAGGCAGACTAGACATAAGTATTAAGCAATGGAACTGATGTTACAGTATCTAAGAGACATTATTTGCAGTAGGAATTTTGATGTTTCTCGTGTTTATTCATCTGGCTGACAGAATGTATTTATTTGGAATGAATCTTACCTACTGTTAAAGATAGCTTATATCTCTGCTCTGGTAGGCAAGGAGGTATAAGCTATCTTTACCAGTAGGAAAGTATCTAAATGATAAATTTAATTATGAAAACTTATATTTTTTCATACAGTGTTTTGATGATTAATTAGCATAAAAAAATGCAGTGTAATGCTTATGAGTTCATTTAAAGAACTTTTCATCCTCATGTTAGTTTGAAAGTTCCTTCACATCAGAATACAATATTTTCCTTTGAAAGAAGTCTTGGTACGTTCATTGCATTTTTTAAAAGTAGTTTCAAACTTCACCCATATTCTTTTTTGGTTTTTCAGGTGTGGAAATTTTGTATGAGATGTATTCTCCCCTCATCCAGAGCATAGAAGTTTTGAGACTAGAAAAGAGAGTAGATGATGAACTTTTATACCTGAGAGATGCGCTGCCAGAGTACTCCACGTTTCGTTTCGATATGGAACAGGAGCCATTGCCAGAAAATGTTGAAGTACCTGTCAATCCCATAAAGGTAAGCTTTTTTCTTTTCACTTTTGGGTGCTACTTAACATTTTGAAATTCTGTTGATTTCATGTCAAGCAGTCTCTTGAGGTTCTGATGATGTCATCTGTAAAAAATGAACACTTCAACAGTAAAGAGTTTGACATCAGGTAGCACATTGGGGGTTGAAGAGTGTTGGATGATGGTTGAACTGTGCTTCCCATACAAGTAGGAGCTGTTCAAGGAGAATTTTCATGAAGCCTTTCTGGAATCGATAAACAAAAATTTTTTTTTAACATTTATTGTAAATGCAGTAACTAGCATAAATTCAAGATATATATGTTATTGGATAGAAAATTCATTATACTTTCCTATGGTGGAAAAGTGTTTTATAAATCTCATATTTTTTTAGATGTTTATTTAGGAAAAGGAAAGAATTTTATATTCTTGGCCAACTTAGCACTTATATGTTATTGGATAGAAAATTCTTTATACTTTCCTACGGGGGAAAAGTGTTTTATAAATCTCATATGTTTTAGATATTTATTTATGAAAAGGAAAGAATGTTATATTCTTGGCTAACTTAGCACTTAATCTGACCATATTTTGTTGTTTTATGTTTTCACTGGTACCAAAATAAAGTTTTTCAGCTTCATAGTGACACCAAACCCAGTATTCTGTAATGGCATACAAATTTGCAGAAAGCCATAAAATAAAATAGTATCTAAGCTTGTAAGAGGTAAACCAGAACAAAGAATATTTTACCCCAGATGAGTTTTAGGTCCTAAAATTCTCAGAGGGATAACATATGATTGATAAATTACCTTCAGGCATAATTTTTTTTTTACAGTGGAAAGGAATAGTCAGAGCTTAAGCTTGAAAGTAAATGAGGGTATTTTGTCTTCTTTGAAATTTAGTGGTTGATACCTCATAATTATGAGTCGTCATCATAACAGTAAACACTGAATATGTAAAGCTTTGAGCTTTTGCAGCTTTACAGGTATCTTGTATTCTTTACCAGGTGGTGCAAGGCCTAAGTATTGTATATATGTTGTATGCAACTTTTTATTTACTTATTGCTTCTATCTGCTTTGGAAAATTTATCATAATCCACTTATGGGTGGGCATGCTATTCTTGAGATGTCTGCTGGTAAAGTTCATGCCCTTTTGGCTTGCTTCATAAGAATCCCCAGACATACTGAATGGCAGTAAGTACAAAGATGTGTCACATACCCATCAGACATAAGTTATGGTTACAGTGATTATAGCATAGTAACTGTAGTTAGGCAAGCCAGTTGTATACTGGTGCTTATCTGACATTACTTTTCTGATCAGTGCTAATGGCCAACTGATATTCCCTCAAGAGCGGATACTGCATTCAAAAGGCCTTGTGCATAACATTGTAGACACTGTGGAGAGTTCTTTGCTGTTTCCTTTGACTCCATGATGCATCATCTTTGACCTGTACTGATCATCTGTTCCATTTAGTCACTTCACCTGCTGTACAACTTCTTTTAACTTACGCCCTTCAGAAAATCCTTGTGGCCAGTTCTATGAGAATCTATCTATATATGACTCAGCAGTTATGTTAAATTCACTATGATAACCTGTTGTATAAATGGGTACAAGCAGTTCATCAGAAGTTTCGGACCACAGTGTTGTAGAATTACAATGCTTGTACAGCTTTGGCCATTGTTATTCATTACATCATTATAGAGGGATGAATGGATTTTTATATAGCATTTCCCAACGTTTTGTGAGAGAGAGAGAGAGAGAGAGAGAGAGAGAAGTGTCGTTAGTGAGTGTTTTGGTTGTTGGAAGAGGGATAAGGGTCGTTAGTTGGAGTCTGTTTACGGCGCTGTCTGTCTGTGAGAATGTGAAGGAGGGTTCGTTTGTTGTTGAGAGTCGTTAGTCAGAGCTAGTGCCGGTCAGTTTTTCTCGTGTTGGACAGTTTTCGTTTGCTTTTCCGGGAGTTGTTGGTTTTTATTGTTGGTGTGCTGTTTTATTGTGTGTGTGTTGTTTTTTTTTTTTTTTTTTTTTTTTTTTTTTTTTTGTATTTCCTTGTTGTGTTTGTGGTTGTTTGCGGTTGTGGTTGTTACGGCGGCCTTAATCCATCTCCCAGCAACCGAGGATCAGGGTCAGTGTTGTGTGTTGTTTTTTTTTGTGTTTTGAATTCCGCCACATTATATTTGGCGCCCAACGTGGGGCAGTTGCAATTAAGATTGGTGGCGGGTAGTGTGACTGGAGGAAAGGATGGAAGAGGAACTGGTGAGGTTGAGAGAGGAGTTGCAGCTGTCAAGAGAGGAGAATGCATGGTTAAAGAGTGAGAACGAGAAATTAAGGCTTCAGTTGGAAGAGATGGGATCATTAGTAAAAGGAGCGAAAGAGGAAATGAAAGGGGAGATGAAAGAGTCAGAAGAGAGGATGGATAAAAAGTTGGAGGGAATGATGAAAGGTGTGGAAGAATTGGTGAAAGGTATGTTCAAGGGTGTTTTTGGAGAAGGGGCTGTTGGAGGCAGGTTCTCTGGAACGTGTGAAGGGGCAAGAGAGAAAGAAAAGGAGGAAGAAGTGAGTGGAAGCGTGAGTGATGAAAGTGATGTGGGAATAGGAAGTGAGAAACGAGAGAATGAAAGGCAGGGTAAGGAAAAGGGGAATGAAAAGCAAGGGAAGGAACAGAGGGAAAGTAAGGATAAGTCAGGGGAAGAAAAAGGGAAGAAGGGAAAAGGAAAGGAAACTGGTAAGAAGGATAAGGAAGTGGGAAAGGCAGGAAAGAAGGGAGAGGGTAAAAATAGTAGTGATAGTGAGGTGGATGGAGGTGAATGGATAAAAGTGGATAAAAAGAAGGGGAAGAAGAGTGTAATGAGTAAGATGAATGTAAGTGCAGAAGTGGACTCTTTGTATTCGGAAGAGGGTATGAAAGGACAGAGTGAAAGTAGCAAAAGTGAGAGTGAAAGTGAGAAAGAAGTGAGAAAGGCTATGTATGTGAGGAAGGTACCCGGTGTGGAAGGTATGATGAGTATGGAAGTAGGGATGTGCATGATTTCTTTAGGAAGTATGAAAGGTTTTGTCAGGATAAGTATGGGGAGAGTAAGCGAGTGTGGGCACGAGAATTAGGAGAATATTTGACTGGGTTTTTGCTTGATATGTATAGGGTTATTATGAGTGTGGGAGATGTTGAGTATGACAAGGTGAAAGCTAGACTAGTTGAGTAAGCGAGGCGTATGAAAGCAAGTGTTAAGTATAAGAGGAAGAATGGATTTGATGAGGCAAGAATGAAAGCTGGGGAAACCTTGTCACTGTATGCTTGTAGGCTGGAGACATTGGCGAGGAAGAAGTTTGGGGATGATGGGATAGATGAATGTAAGGAGTTAGTACGAAAGTTGTTAGAGACAGTGCCAGATGGAGTGAGAGAATTTGTCAACTTGAAGCGGAAGGAGAAGAAAAGATGGACGAGTGAAAGGTTGACTTGGGGAGAAATCTTGGAAATTGTAGAAGATTATGAGCTTGACAGGGTTATAAACGAGAGCAAAAGTGTGAGTGTAAGGGCTGGGGTAGATGAGAGAGAGTGCCAGAGTTTGGAAGCTTTAGGGATGCAGTGTTGAGGGGCCCAATGAGAATGGCAGATAGTGTAATAGATAGGAGTGTAAGAGTAAGTAATGTGGAGGTGCCAGTGAGGATGAATGGTGGGTTTGTAAGGGAACAACGGGTTGGACGGGTTAGGGATAGTAGTGTACAAAGGGGAAGGTCGGTGAGTGGAAGTCGAGCGAAGTGTTTTAGATGTGGAAAGGAAGGACATACAAAGAATGAGTGTAGGTGGGCTTTAGGAACGTGTTTTGGGTGTGGGCAATCGGGACATTTGGTAAGTGAGTGTACGAAAGATAGGGGGGTTAAATGCTACAGGTGCAGACAGGTGGGTCATATTGCTAATGGTTGTAGGGGTACCCGAGTGAATGTAATATGTGGCAACTGTGGTAAGAATGGGCATTATGCGAGAATGTGTTCAGAACCGAGAGCGAAGTGTGTTGAATGTGGAATGGAAGGGTATGTATCAAGTGTATGTAGACGAAAGAGGGTGACTGTGACAGCGATTCGGGAAACTGAGTGTGAAGGGGTTCAAATGGGTGGATCCTCCAGGATGCAAGCGGTGCGTGTGATGCATGTACGTGAGGGGTTGTTGCATGAGGGGGCTTTGCTGGAAAGACTGACGAGTGCATGAGTGTGCAAGTGTGTTGTAAGGGAGTAAGATTGATTGCATTAGTAGATACCGGGTGTAGTATGAATGTCATATTTAAGAATGGATGTGAGAAATTGAGGAATACGTGTGAAATTAGGAATTGTCAGGGGAAGTAAGGGGATTGGAAATTTAGGGGTAGCAGTGGTTGGAAGAGTGTGTGAACGGTTAGAAATTGGGGGTGTAATGATGGAAGAAAGTGATTTTTGTGTGATTGAGAGTACGAATGATAAATATGATATTTTATTGGGATGTGAGTTTTTGAGAATGCATGATACAAGTGTGGATGTCGGGAGGGGAATTTTAGGAAAGGGCGGCAGGGAAATAACGAAGGTTAAAGGAGGGGATGTGTCTAAAACTAGTTTTGTAGGTATGGTAGATATTGCAAGGAGTGAAAATGATTTGTTGAGTGAAGAGGAAATTAAGCAGATGCAAAATCAGTGCATGAGAATAAGTATGTTAAGAGAGTGTGTGTTAGAGGGTGTAAGAGTAGGAAGTTGGCCGTCTGAGTTAGAAGTGTATAAGCAAAGTGCTAAGAGATTTGTTGTATGTAAAGGTATAGTTTATTTTTTGCATCAGGAAGGAATGTGGGATGGGGAAGTGTATGTGCCAGTGTTTTCGGAAGATGCAACCGTGGGTATGTGTTTATTAGTGCATGATAGGTTTGGGCATCTGGGGAAAAATAAATTATGGGAATGTATGAGAGAGAGATTGTATGTGCCTGGATTGAATAAAATTTGTGCGGATGTAGCGATTACGTGTGCGGACTGTCAGAAGGGTAAGTATCAAAGTGTGCATGTGAATCCACCTGTGTTGTGATTGCAGATGAAAGTTATTTGAGATGGTTGTGATTGATTGTGTCGTTGCCTGTGACTGCTAGAGGACATGTGGGAATGGTTGTAATGGTAGATCATTTGAGTAAGTTTGCATATGCAGTAGCGATTCGGAACAAAAAGAGCGAGACTGTAGCGAGAATGGTGGGTCAAGTGATATTGCCAATGTGTGTGTGCAAGCCGACGCGAATGTTGAGTGACAATGGGCCTGAATTTGTTGGATGGGAGTTTGAGCAAATGTTGCATGATTGGGGCATAGAGCATGTGTACTCTACGCCGTATATGCCCAGTGTGAATGGATTGGCGGAACGAACGGTGAGAACGTTGACGGAGATATTACGTATGATGAGTGAATGTGATAATGATTGGGATGTAAATGCTGGGCGAGCGTTGTGGGTATACAACGCCACCGTGCATAAGGGTATTGGTATGTCTCTGTGTAAATATGCGTTAAATTTTGAAAAGATAGTGAGACCGAGATTGGGTATATCTGAGAATGATAGGGAGGTATGGAAGAAGGCGCATGAAAGGTTTGAAAGTTACAAGGTGGGCAAGAAAGTGTTGAAAGAAGTAATCGAGAAAGGGCGGTTGAATGTAAATTAAGTGCGTGAAAAATTTGAGGGTCCGTATGAAGTGTTGGAAGTTGGTCCCAGTGGGCTTAGTTATGTTGTAGGGGAAGTATGTGTAGATGGTAGTGTGAGAGAAATACGAGCGCATCATAACCAATTGCGTAGATGGAAGGATGTACCGGAATACGTGAGAGAGAATGGGGTGTATAAATGGTTGAAATCGAATGTGAGTGAACCAAGTATGCATGAGAGCTTGTGTATGGAGAATTAGCAATTGGTTTTGATAGAGTATGGTAGGAAACGTAAGAAAGGGAAGAACGTAAGTGAACGGAATGATCGTAAGTTGTGTGATAGGGGTGTGAGTGCCAAAGTGAAAATGAGTGATAAAGCTTGTAATACAGATGAATGGGATGGTATGAATAGAACGTATAGCATATGCGGGTTTGATATAACTGAGTTGACTGAACGTGTAGGGGTGAGTGAACGGTTGGAGGTGAGCGAAAGCGTAAGAGGTAAGAGAGCGTAGCAGTAATATACGAGTGATTGAAAGCATGAATGAATCGTTGCAAGAATTGGAAAGGTCAATGAGCGAATGGGATGGGTTAGTTGAAGAATTGGGGGAGGTATTTGGGAACGAGTTAGAGGGTATAGATGAGATTGTGGATGAAATTGAGAGTGGTAATAGTGAAGAAGATAGCGTGAATCTGAGAGAGAATGGAGGAGAAAATGTAAATCTGAATGTTGCTGGAAGAGAGAGCGAGTCTGAGAGAATGATTGCGTGCCCGCGAACGCGTTCTAGAGGACCTGCTAGTGAGCATCCGTGGGTGTTGCGTAAGGCAATTTGAATGTAGTGTGAAAAGTATTGGTTGGGAAATGCTAAAAGGGGGGAGAACTATAGAGGGATGAATGGATTTTTATATAGCATTTCCCAACGTTTTGAGAGAGAGAGAGAGAGAGAGTGTAATTGTCGTTAGTTAGTGTTTTGGTTGTTGGAAGAGGGATAAGGGTCGTTAGTTGGAGTCTGTTTACGGCGCTGTCTGTGTGAGAATGTGAAGGGGGGTTCGTTTGTTGTTGAGAGTCGTTAGTCAGAGCTAGTGCCGGTCAGTTTTTCTCGTGTTGGACAGTTTTCGTTTGCTTTTCCGGGAGTTGTTGGTTTTTATTGTTGGTGTGCTGTTTTATTGTGTGTGTGTTCTGTTTCCTTTTTTTTTTTTTTGTATTTCCTTGTTGTGTTTGTGGTTGTTACGGCGGCCTTAATCCATCTCCCAGCAACCGAGGATCAGGGTGAGTGTTGTGTGTTGTTTTTTTTGTGTTTTGAACTCCGCCACATCCTTTTAGTCCAGAAATACGCTCTCCCTAAACTTAACAAAACCCTTGCCAGTGAAATTTTGTAGTTATAATCTTACACGTGTGCATTTATGATTTGAAGTCTTGCAGGTTCATGGTTGAGGCTTTAGCTATGCAATGGCACCTTCCTTTTCTTTTACACCATCTACAGTGTGTCACTCAAAGCACACAATAAGTGGTACCCTTTCTAGTAAGAAGTGTACTTTTTAGTATCTTTGTTAACTAAGAGTTGCCATACTTCAATTAAAAATTCATTCCTGTGAAACTGAACGAAATGTTCACAAGTATGCGAGTCAAAATACCCATTGTGCATTTGCGTATATCTGGAAATTAACCAGCTGTAAAAGGCCAGAGAATAAGAGAATATTACTGTATAGCAGCACATGCCGTTTGTTAATAAAAGCTTGACAATTCTATAGTTGCAAATTTATTGACAAGCTAAAGGCTAGGAAATCTTTAAGGACACATTCATATAAGAGGCTAGCCTAGTGTCTTACATATGAAAACCTAAGAATCCATATGTTAAAGTTTGCAGTGTAAGGTCTATTTGAACAAAGAAAAGGTTTACACTGGAAGGCTTGTGAGTACGAAAGAAGAATTTGAGTAGTTGAATAAGAATTCCTTGTGTGAAAAGCAAATCAGATATTATAGAATTTGACAGAACTATGTTAAATAGCAAGAATCAACAAATACAGTATTTTGATATTGTAATGTTTTTATTTTTCTTTTTACGTTCTTCGTTATATGTTTGCATAGATTTTAGTCTTTCTCTTCTTACCTTGGTTTCTTTGAGGTGTCCTTCAGACGCCATGGATGATGTGCTATCTTTGTATATTTATTCCTTTTAAATATTGATATCTCTCAGAAAGGCGTATAGAGACGAGATCGGTAATTTCTTCACTTTAATTAGTACTTAATATTATAAAGATCAGTACAAAATTAACAAGTTACAACGATAGAAACGAATCACTCTTGAATCAGTCTATATGGGGAACACGGAAGCGATTGGGAGAAGTACTCTCCCTTGAAGGACACAGTTCTGACTCTCCTCCTCGGTCTCTCACTCGTTGAACCCTCAGGAAACTTGCTATCTGTAAATCTCCACCTCCTTCTAGCCTTATTGGAAGGATTAATCAGCAAGGCCTCCCCTTCAAGTAGCTGATTGGAAGGACTGTAGTGGGTGTGATTCAAATCTCTCCTTAGAGGACTTGATAGGAGGTGATCTTAGGAGGTGTGGGAAAGACCCTCCCACACATAATTGATTGGAGGTTGAAGAAGTATATCACTTGGGTCAACCCCAAATTCCTGGAACTTCCACGAAAACACCTTCCGGAGAAGGCGGGACTATAGAATCAGCTGTTGTAAGCATTTAGACTGTGCTGACTCATGTTTTGCTTGGCTTCAATCGCGAGGCCATTATTTCCCATTTTTACGACTGTTTTTATGGCTTAAACACGATATACTGCAATGTAAACATCTTGCGTATTGATAACACGACACAAAAGCATTTGGCCGTTATCACTGTGTTCTTTGCCTCTCTCTTTACTCTTATTTCTCTCTCCTTCTCTCTCTTAACTTTTTCTCTTTCTATCTCTCTCTCTCTCTCTCTCTTTTCTATTTAATTTCCCTATCTATTCTACACCACAACATCACTCGGTCACGCTACCTCACACTGCCCTCAGTGTGACAAAAAGAATATATTTCAATGGATGATTGCAAAATCACAAACAAAATAAAGTATTTATATGATTTCCCATCAAGTCAATTCTCAAAAAATATTTAAATTGCACAAACTGTGTCAATGCACTAATGCAAAAAAATCAATTAAGAATATATGGTAGAAAATTCACATATATTATATCATGAATCAAAAGAGATACATATACATACATATATATACATATAATGAATTGTTATACTGTAAAATGGTTAATTGTTTTAACACACAATGCCAATAATAATACATAAAGAATTCAGTAGCAAATTATGTGTAAAAGATCATTTTACTCTTCATTGGTCCTCTTTATTTCTGTTATAATCTGCTCAATATTTGAAATTACCACACGTTTGACCAAAATTGCAAACACTATTATTACAATAATGATTATGACCAAATTGAACAGAGACAGAATTGGTGAAACATTTTCTTTGTAATAGAAAAATTCATCTACTAAAGCCAACTCATTTATTTGTTTTAACTCTAACTGAGACAGTTTAAATTCTTTAACTTCACTAGAGTAGTTCATGTAGGGCTTATTTTTATGGATTGTGATTTCTGTGAAGACATGAGGTTCATAATATAATTTATTAGGAATAACTAACTTGCAAGTCTTATCAAAAGCATGGACATTATTGAAATTAATTTCAGTACTTACATTATGGCAATTAATAGTTGCTGTTACTGAACTTAGTGAAAACACAAAAACTGACTGTTCTACTATAATGGAAACAAAATCATGTTTGGATAATTGTGTACACAGTACTGTCTCTTGATTCTTGTTTTCAATTATTTCTTGAACACAAGGATAGGCATTAGTAGTTTCATACAGGTTGTCAAGGTTGCAAATATACTCTTTATCTTTCAAAAGTATACAATCTCTTAATTGAGCATCAGTAATAAATGACATCATTAGTCCATGTTCTTCTAATGCAAAATTGATGTGGTTGACATTTGAGATAATTACGTTTTCCTTTATCAACATGGGAAAAGGATGTATGGACATCAGTACATCTGCCTCTTTTGATTAAAAGGTAAAATTAGAAGGATCTTATTCTTAACTACCTTGGTGGTTATCAAATTATAATAGACCATTATATCCTTTACCATAGGGGTATAATGTCCTTCTACCAAAAAATCACTAATTATGCCCTCTAATTCTCTTGGGTTTATTAATGTTGGACTTAATATTCCTTTATAGGCTAACAAAATGGCATTTAATAGATCTTTATGGTCTTGCAATACAATCCTAACATTGTTCATAAATGTACTTAAATGTTGTTCATCTGTTATTATCTTAATCTCTTTGGTAATGTTTGTGTTCACTTGATTAATAAATTCCTTTATTTTTTCAATTCCTTACTGTTTAAGTTTTGAGAGCTTATAATCTTATTTAACACAATGCCTCTTGTTGCTGCCCATTTCTCCAGTTTGTCTATACGGGCACTTTCTTTTTCTACATTAGAGTCTGTCGCGACTCCAAATAATTGATTAAGTGCTGTTCCTATAAAAGGTAAGAGGATCGTTTGGATCTTGTATTTAACACACTTCCTATGTCATTATCTAGTTTTTCCAACAATGGTAAAACACTGTTATTTTCACTTTTCCTAATTAATGATTTCAATTCCCTTTGGACATCTTTCAATGTCATTTCATTGATAAGCACTGATGTAATGTCAATACTCACTATGCCTAAGTCCTTTATTAATTTCACAGATCCCTTTTTCTCTAGTAGTGCACCCTTCCGGATCACCACCTCAGATGACACATAAAGCAGTGTTATGATAACCAAGAAGAACCGCATGTTTGTATCTGTAAGAATAAGCCTTATCAGATATTCTGTATACATGAGGTATTTTAATGTCTACACATTGTTTATATCTAATAGTTCAACACTTTACATAAATTTATCTTTTCTTAAATTGTATTTGTTATTTATTGGTTCCTGTTCAACTTCTTTCAATAATTCAACTATTCTCTTATTGGACCAAGAGTCTGTTTTTATTACCTTTACATGATTGGTATGAACAATTCTTTCCTTTAGATCACTCTCACTTATGATCTTTAGCTTATTTAACTTCAACACTTCTAATACCCTGTAAGGACCTTGGAACTTTTGGACGGATACTTTTACATTAGGACCTTCTGGAACATGATTCTGAACATATACCAGAGCACCTACTACAATTTTTGGTTTAGCTGTATTTTTGTCATAGTACTTTGCTTGGACACTCTGAGCTTCCTTAAGTCTAGTCCTCGTCTGTTTGATCGTTTCATATGTACGTCTAGTTTTCCAGGCAATATAGTCATCATAGTTATAAGTATGTCGGGGTGGTGTTGCATCATCTAGTAACGTATTTGGTAGTCTCTTCTCGTATCCGTATAACAAGTAGTGTGGTGATTCTCCTACTGTCTCATTTACAGTATTGTTTATAGTAAACTGTCACGTCTTCCAAAGCTAAATCCCAGTCTTCTGTATTAGGTTTAACTAAAGTTTTCAGGATATCCTTTATCTTACGATTCGTTCTTTCTACTGCTCCATTTGAACTTGGTTTATATGCTGTGATTTGACATTTATTTATCTCATAAAATTCACATAATTTTCTTAAAAGTTCACTAGTAAATTCTGCTGCGTTATCAGAAAGAAGAACTTGGGGACATGAATGTCTCGTAATAATTCTAGATTTAAGAGCTTCTGCTACTGTAATTGCATCTCTATTTTTACTGGTTTGATCTCTACATATCTTGTTAGATAGTCTAAAAAGACTAATATTTGTTTATTCCCCTAACAGTTGTTGAAATGGACCTAAAAGTCCATAGATACGACCTGAAATGGATTCAACTCCGATGGGTATTTTTCAAGAGGAGCTTTTGGATTTACGTTACCTTTATGTCGATTACAAACTACACAATTTTGTACAAAGTTCTTAGCATCCTCACTACAATGGGGCCAAAAATAGTTTCTGGTTAGGATTCTAGTTGTCTTTTTGATTCCTGGATGTCCTGCTAACTTGTATGAGTGTGTTAGTTCTAAAACTTCTCTGATTAGTGTTTTGGGATGTATAGTCGAGAATAACCATTCTTCTCTGTTGGTCTTTTATACAATAATCCATTGATTAAAACAAAATCAGGTTTTAAAGATTCATCTGTCATTAGTTGTCCTATTATATGCCTGATTTCTGTATCCATTCCTTGCTGTATTTGTACTCTTTCCAAATCTAAATCTACCACTTGACAGCTAAAACAAAAAGTATTAGTGGTAATACATTTCTCTGTTTCTTCTTGGGCTCTGGATAGTGCATCTGCTAGTGTATTAAATTTTCCTGGGATATATCTGAATTCTGGTGCAAATTCTAGTACACTAATGAACCATCTATTGAACTTCATGTTATTTGTAAAAGTTCTCTTCTTAAACAAATCACAAATTGGTTTGTGGTCAGTAAGTACATTGACTTTATGTCCTAAAATTATGTGTCTAAATTTCCTTAGACCCCAGTATAATGCTAAACATTCTCTTTCTATTGTGCTATAATTTTTCTCTGCAGCATTCAAAACTCTACTGGCATAATATACTGCTCTCATTCTTGTTTTGTCCTTTTGTAATAATACAGCCCCTAGCCCGGTACTTGATGCATCACAGGCTAAGTAAAAGTCCTTTGGAGAAATCTGGGTAGACTAGTACGGGATTCCTGGTCATTTTTACTCTTTTAGTGTTTGGAAAGCTGTCTCTTGTTCTTTATTCCATTCATATTTGACATCTTTCTTTGTTAATTCTGTTAATGGTTTGGCTATTGTAGCAAAGCCTTTAATGAAAGGTCTATAGTAGCCTACCATTCCTAGGAATCTTCTCAATGCTTTCAAATTGGTAGGAGCTGGATATTCAACTATTGCTTTTATCTTGCCTGCTTGCATTCGCAGACCATCTTCACTAATTACATGTCCTAAGTATTCCAAAGATTTCATTAAGAATTGACATTTCTTTAATTTGATTTTTAATCCTGCTCTTCTTAATCTTTCCAAGACTATTTCTAATGTTTTGAGGTGACTTTCTAAATCTTTGCTAAAAATGATAACATCATCTAAGTAAACTGCAACATTTTCTATATCCCCTAATATTTGAAGCATTAATCTAACAAACGTTAAAGGAGCAGAAGTGAGTCCAAATGGCATGACTTCAAATTGCAAGTGTTCCTTGTGTGTGCTGAAGGCTGTGAATGGTTTCGACTCTTCGTCTAAAGGTACTTGCCAGTATCCACTAAGTAAATCTAAAGATGAAAATATCCTTGCACCTCCTAACTGAGCTAACATATCTTGAATCACTGGCATTGGCATTCTATCGGGGATGGTGTTGGAATTTAACTTTCTATAGTCTATCACAAGTCTCAATTTCCATCTTTCTTTGGAACAAGTAGTAATGGAGAATTATATGGAGATTTAGAAGGAATGACTACCCCATCTTTCTTCATTTCTTCTATCAAATTATCAACTATGGGTCTTTGGCTTATTGGTAATCTGTAATTAGGAATAAAGAATGGTTTGTTCCATCATCTAATACAATTTTATGCCTTAGGACATTTGTTCTACCTAATTTATCTCCTTCTATTGCTATTACATCTCTGTATTTTTCTAATACTTGAATTAATCTATCTTTGTTTTCTGGAAAATCTGTTTTATTCACTTCTTTGCTTAATTCAGATGTTTGACCAGTTACAGAGAAAAATGCTTCTTCTTCTAATGTTAGTAATGGATTGTTAATAGGTATTCCTTTACAAAAGATAATGCCTGCATAAAGTGTTAGTTTGTTATCTGAGTAGTTCTGGACATAAACTTCACAAGTATCACCCTTCATGTGGACTAAAGAATTATCCATTCTGACAAATTCTGGTAACTCTTCATTTAGTAAAAGAACATCTTTAACTCCTATCTCTTCCTTTCCCCTAAGATGTATTTTTGTTAAACACTTTGGATGCAAAATTACCTGTCTGTTTAGTATTAACTGTACTTTATTATCATCAGCAGTGCTTACACAACATACTTCCTCATCTTTTGTTTCTGCAAAGTAACAATGTTCTGCATCTATACTAGTTTCTTCAGTTACTGCTATTATATCATTTATATCTACTTTATTTATTTTCTTTAACAACAGTACCTCATTTACTAATTTCCCTTCATTATCATAGCTGATTACTACATTGCTATAATGTTCTGTATTTATCTCTGCATAATTATCCTCATAAATGTCTTGTTCCTTGTCATATTCAGAACACTGGAGATCACCTTTATTTATTTCTGGGTCACTTCTTTTGTTGGAGGGTATAATTTCTGGATGTGCACATCTTATCTTTCTAGTCTGTAATTTTGGAAATTCCTCCTTTCCGTTACCATTCATTTTAATTTGATTGTTCTCTTGATGATAAGTTATTTTCTGTATGTCTTTGTCGCTTGTTGAAGTCGTCTCAGACAAATTGATCAGATTTGGGTGAAACTTTTCTTCTTCAAGCGTAAAGCATACGCTCTTTTTATTATCTTGTGTAACGTTAATCCTTCCTTCTCGGCAATTCAGTATAATTCCACATTTCTTCATTAATTTATATGAGAACAACACCTGTGCGGGAAAGAACCTGTCTTCTAGAACTATAAAACTTTCAACAGTTTTATGTGACGAAAGGTCTATTTCTAAGTTCACATTGCCTAAACTTTTATCTGTTTACCCGCTTACTCCTTTTATTATCTTGCTTTGACCTGAATTAGCGTTTCTTTAACGCCTAAGTAACTTGTTAATGTGTGTTCATCTATTATGCTTACAGTACTACCTGAATCCATAAGGACAGTACATAATTTATTCTGTATTGAATTTTAATGATAGGTAAATCCTTTCTGATTATTTCTTCTTCATCCATGGAAAATACTACTTCTTTACTCTGCAATATGGATAGTGCTTGGATGAACCTTCACTTCTCCTATTTGCTAATTCTTCTCTTAATTTATCTTCTTGAAGGACTTTCTTATGGTATTCTGTGTAGGGATAAATTGTCATTGATTTGAAGACTTATTTGATGCTGAGCGGTTACTACTTAATTCAACTATTTCTTTATTTCCTTCTTGTGTTTTAAACCAGCAATTCTTTTGTTAAATGTCCTATTTTCTTACAAACCGTGCAGATTCTAGGTTTTCTACACTCATTTGTAAAATGATTTGTATACCCCAGTTTTCGTGCAGGCTGTCTTGGGTCTCGCCCTTGAGCGGAATAGTTCACTTGGGTTGAAGTGTTTGTGTTTGAGTTTTGACCATATCTATAAGGTTTGTGTGGTCCACTCTTTGTTAGATTGTTTCTTCCCCTTTGATCTGGATTCCATTTTCTTTTAGTATTTTGGGCATATTTCCTTGGAAGGTATTTGGTCTATTTCCTGCTTGTCTGGAATTATCATAGAATTTATTATTCAGTTTAAAATTAGGATTATTATTTCTGACTTTCCTTTCATTTTGTGCTTCTGTTGTTCCTAATGAATTCCTTGGATAGATTTATCTCTTTCCTCTGGATTTCTTCTCTCATTGTCTTCAATGTTTGAAGGCTTGTTTTTCTGGGATCAAGTTTTATTTTTCTGAAAGCTTTCTTTTCCTCTTCTCCAAGAATATTATATATGGTTCCAAATGACAGGTAATTTAATACATGCCGTAGCTCAACTAATTTCTGGGCACTAGCCCCAAACTGATCCTTGTCTCCTATAGTAATACCTGTCTTCTCTAAATCTTCGCTATTTTCTCTATTGCATTCTCCACGCTTTATGCACAAATTAGCAATTGTTTTATATTGTGGGTTAAGAAATCTAGTTAGGTTATATAAACCGTCAGTCTGATTTACTGGTTCCCAGAGTGATAAACAAATTTCTTTAAATTCTACATAGTTATTAAGTTTGCTAAAACTTGTGGAATTCAAAGTTTTATGTGCGTCTCCATGTTCTGAGCTGACGAGCAACAAGGCTTCATTTATCTTAGCTCTTTCATCTGTTATTCCCCTGAAATTATACGACTATCTGCATCTGCTAGCCAATGATTTACAGTATAGGCTTGAGTCTGCTTTTGTCAGGATTGAATCATCCACCTGTCCACAGAAGCGTGTGGTTGTTGTTATGACGGCCGCCTGGTTCATATTAAAGAATTGTAATGTGCGAGTATTATTAGTATTATTAGTATTGTTACTATTATTATTATTGTTAGTAGTATTAGAATGATTAACACTATTTTGGTTCTGGTTATTTGTGTTATTATTGTTAGTATTTCCTTGCACTACAGCGGAGTGGGAATTTAGTCTTGAAATTCGACTTCGTCTAATTGTCGACGGTCTTAAATCGTAATGTGAATGTCTAACAGTGTTCAGTAATTCATCAAATACTCGTTGCATGTCCACACACAAAAAATTTTCACTCAGAGTACATCAATCAAAAAATATTTTCGTTATATTGTACCAAGATTAAAAACAATTTGTCAA
Source organism: Macrobrachium rosenbergii (assembly GCF_040412425.1). NCBI lineage: Eukaryota > Metazoa > Arthropoda > Malacostraca > Decapoda > Palaemonidae > Macrobrachium > Macrobrachium rosenbergii. Next base: position 32,640,006 of record NC_089794.1, on the reverse strand, counting down.
ATTGTCACACAAAAAAAATTTAAATTCTCTATTGAGTTCAAGTGCACAATTAAAAAAAACTTTTTCAATACTCAAAATAAATTCTTATATGAAATTGGGCATCATATCATTAAAATTCATTATAGTAAGTACACAAAATTACATATATAACTTCTCAAATAATCATCACCAACCGAGTAAAAAATAGCTAATTCCCTATCTAAATTATTTACTAAATAATTAATTTATCATAGAGAGAGTAATGCTGGTATTTATGCAAAAATAATTTTATTCACTAGAGAGAGTTTTCTTAATTTTCAATCTTAAAGCAAGATGCAAAAAAAAATATCTTCACTTATTTATTAAGAGAGAGTGGATAGTAAATTCCTTACTGTGTTGTGTTGTTGATATCGTGATATCGCTTAAATGTTGTTCATTCGGCGGTGAATGTTTCGCTGTCGGATCACTATGTCTGCGTTGTTTTTCCGCTGTGGTTTTCCGCTTTCGGAATCTTGTTGAAAGTTTGTACGTTGTTTTTCTTCAATCACTGATGCAATGTCGCTAACACTGGGCTTATTATCGCTGTCGGCGCCTTGCTCAATTTGTTGACGGTAACAGTTCAAAATGTTTTTGGCTTCGGGGACGCACTAAACTGTTTTATTCACACTCGACGTTCTTGTTGTAAGCTGCTATTCGCTGGAGTATTTTTATTTCTTCTGATATATTTTGTTCGTCGTCAGTAAAAATCTAAGTTCGTTTTGTAGAATTTCGTTTCACTGTAACTTAAATAATTGCACTGATAATTTCATTAATGTTCGCTTGTTTCGCCTCGCCTTCTGGATCCACTTTAGCTGCCACCAATTGTAATGTTTTTATTTTTCTTTTACGTTCTTCGTTATATGTTTGCATAGATTTTAGTCTTTCTTCTTACCTTGGTTTCTTTCGAGGTGTCCTTCAGACGCTTCATGGATGATGTGCTATCTTTGTATATTTATTCCTTTTAAATATTGATATCTCTCAGAAAGGCGTATAGAGACGAGATCGGTAATTTCTTCACTTTAATTAGTACTTAATATTATAAAGATCAGTACAAAATTAACAAGTTACAACGATAGAAACGAATCACTCTTGAATCAGTCTATATGGGGAACACGGAAGCGATTGGGAGAAGTACTCTCCCTTGAAGGACACAGTTCTGACTCTCCTCCTCGGTCTCTCACCGTTGAACCCTCAGGAAACTTGCTATCTGTAAATCTCCACCTCCTTCTAGCCTTATTGGAAGGATTAATCAGCAAGGCCTCCTTCAAGTAGCTGATTGGAAGGACTGTAGTGGGTGTGATTCAAATCTCTCCTTAGAGGACTTGATAGGAGGTGATCTTAGGAGGTGTGGGAAAGACCCTCCCACACATAATTGATTGGAGGTTGAAGAAGTATATCACTTGGGTCAACCCCAAATTCCTGGAACTTCCACAAAACACCTTCCGGAGAAGGCGGGACTATAGAATCAGCTGTTGTAAGCATTTAGACTGTGCTGACTCATGTTTTGCTTGGCTTCAATCATGAGGCCATTATTTCCCATTTTACGACTGTTTTTATGGCTTAAACACGATATACTGCAATGTAAACATCTTGCGTATTGATAACACGACACAAAAGCATTTGGCCGTTATCACTGTGTTCTTTGCCTCTCTCTCTTTACTCTTATTTCTCTCTCCTTCTCTCTCTTAACTTTTTCTCTTTCTATCTCTCTCTCTCTCTCTCTCTCTCTTTTCTATTTAATTTCCCTATCTATTCTACACCACAACAATATATAGATCATAATGACAGGGCTTGTAATATAGTTTAATTTTACATTAGTTTAATTTTACATAGGCTAAAGGAAAATGTTAGCAGTGTTTTGTAAGTAACCGTTCTTTAAATTTGTGTTTGCAGCACATTCAGTAATTCTTGTATTTGATGTACTAGCTATTTTTAATTCTTACCATCTTCTAGGTTCAGTTAAAACCACGACCTTGGCATGAGAGATGGGAGAGAAAAAATTTCCAAGGACTTCAAGACCTGGGTCTTCCAGAGAAGTTTTATAAAAGAGCCAAGCTTTTTGAAAAACCTTGGGAGAAATATGATCTAATGTTGGAATACAGGTAAGGAGGAGGAATATTTTTTTACATGCCCTTAATTTAATGAGGTTCATGTAACCCTGTGTCATCGAAGTCTGCCTGCCATTACATTTTGTTGGGGTTTCTCCTACCTCTGCATTACAGCTAGAGAAGGTTGATGGGGCCTTGTGGATGCTTCCAGTATGTAACTTTGCAATAGTTTTAAAAATATGATTCATGTTCCTGGGTTGTGTTAATTATTCTGCCTGCCATTACATTTTGTTGGGATTTCTCCTACTTCTGCATTACAGCTAGAGAAGATTGATGAGGCCATGTGGATGCTTACAGTATGTAACTTTACAATATTTTAAAAATCTGATTCATGTCCATGAGTTGTATTAATGAGGTTTTGTCCAAAAATTTATATGAGCTGCTTCTCACTTATGGTTCATTTAAAGAGGGTTTAATATTGACATCTTGGAGGTCATAGTATGTTGTTTTGCTGGGGGGTTTCAGAAGATGGAAAAAGTTCTCAAGGAATGGGAGGACAGCTCCTCCATATGGGTGGAGTAAATAGGAGATATTGAAGGTGATATTGGTGTATAAAGCACGTGATTATGGTCTGTCATTTTTAATGTGAGGGAATGCTGACAGATGTGCAACCCAATGCATAAGCTAGACCAAAAGTTTTTACATGAAGAATGAGAAAGTAGGGAAGAGAGGGATGTACAAAGTGGCTAAGCAAGCCCTCAAAAAAGTAAAAACCATTATGTGATAATTTATTTATTTATAAAAAATTTTAGCTGAGTATACAGCAACAAAATTTTGTCTAACAGGCAGGAATTTTTTTTTTTTTGCAACCACTTTATCTTTTCATTGTTGCTTATTTTTTCATGTTTTCCTAATGTTCATATTCGTGGGAAATACTTAATAATTTAAAGGATGCTAGGTCAGGCCTTTTCAATCTCTAACTCCAACCCTGATTGGAATTGTGGTTTATTTTTGTTCATGTAATGTAGGCCTAGCAGTCAAATTTTCCTCAAGTCCAGCCTGTCTTTTTGGAATAGTGGTTTTTGGATTACCGGAATATTTCTGGAGAGCAGCCACCATCTCCTTATTTTACCAATTCATTTTTTAGTATTTCAGTTCCAGACTATGCTACCTGTTAACTATTGGTTAGATCTGAGGTCCAGTAGAGTCCCTGGAATAAAATTTCTTTGTCATCTTACTCCATTTATCACACCAAGCAATTTAGTAGTTTGATGGCAGATGGAGGATTTTTTTTTTTTCTCATTTCCTCTGATTGCTAGTTCATTTTTTTAAAGGTGGTTTGTGTCGACAAAAAGTCATAGTTCCTCCCAACTGTCACAGAGGTTGAAAAAGAGCAGAGACTTACATTTGATGTAACTAATGATGAAGAACCTTACTACGTAACCAGTTGTGTGCATTGTAACTCAGCCAAGGTTAATTGTAGTTTCAGCATATATGACAAATTATGAAATTTCCTTGCAGAGGTAATCACTTGCAAGTTATTTAATAAATATTGAGCCATTATGTACACAAGCATGTATATATTATGACCCAAATAATTAGTTGGGAGAACCCTAACTAATGTATACAAGTACAAATTCAAATAGCTGAGTTATATAGTCTTCTATTTTCTAAGTAGAGGTGAATTTTGGATGAAATCAGGATGCTGGCTGCTAACCTGTCATTATAAAACTGAATTGCTGGTTTTCATTATGCAGTACCAAATGCTTGGTGATATTCATTTTTCACAAATGAATTTCTTGTTTGGACATGTCATTTGGCCTGTTTTTTTTTTTCTTTGAAAACTGACTGTTAATCTATGCATAAAAGGAAAAATAGAATTATTAACATGGTTTAACTTAAGTGTCATATACTTTTACTAACTTACAAAAAAACTGGTGAATTGAAATATATAAAAATTCTAAAAGCTTACACTATGGGTTAGTTGGAAAAATTTTTTAAACTGAGGCAGCCTCAATCTAAATCTCATTTTCCAACAGGCAAGCAATCAGTGAGGATGAACAGAGAGACATCTTCCGTGAGGTGTATCCACATTATCAACAGCTAGAATCTTCAAGGAGACGCATCAGACGTCATCGATCTGCAATAAAACCAAAAACTACTTGAATATTTGGGGGTTTATAGTCTATTAAATAGACTCATGAGTTTACAGTTCATCGTGAAAAAGTATTTTGGGTTTTATTGGAAGTTGAATATTTTAATGAAGCTAACAATCACAATCTCTTATTTCAAGCAATAAATGAAAGCAAAGTGTTTGCCTCTTGTAATATTACAGATATTTAATTTATGACTAACGTTAGAGTTAACATTCTTGGTTTGTTAAGATATAATTTTATAAAATATTTGAGGTACTGAGGGAAGGAAAGTTATGCCAGAAAAATTTCTAAGGAAATAACTCACAAAATGGATATTTTGACTATGTGCAATGGCATTATTATTTCATGTTAAGAGTACATGTATTTTGTAAATACCCCATAATGTAATATTTGCTTATTGTTAAAATAGTATAAACTACAAATTCACTTATTTACCATTCACAAAATCAATTTGCATGTAGGATCTAAAGAGCGGACAGCTTGCAGTAATGTTGACCTTTCCAACACAAACCCTAAATTTTTTTATGGATCATCTGCCAGTCAGATGGTGAACCATTAAAAATTAGCCAGTTACCAGTGATGCTTTCCCAGTCAAGAAAAAATTAGCCAGAGAGAAAGCTGCCTCACTTACCACAGCTTGATTTTTTTAGAAAAATTGTTAGTCTGGCTATATGTTCAGCTGTCCTTGTTGGGTCTACCTACAGAGGTTAAGTAAGCTGGGGAAGACAATGTCTCAGCCTTGGGTGCTCAAAAGTTCTTCACAATGAATAACATCTTCCCTTCTTAGAGAGGGATCACCTGCAAGTCAGAGGAAGAGGTTATCAAGCTGGCAAAGGGAGGCATTATTGAGGTGTGACCAGTGAGGGTGAGTTTCCAAATTTCTTTCCCTTGTCCTAAAGGCTTCTAGCGCTTAATGATAGATCTCGAGGTTCTTTGTATGAGGCCTTTTTGAATGGAGATTGTGCAGTCTGAGAAGATTGAAGCACAGATTTCCTTGCCTCCCTCAACTTGAGAAAGACCTGTACTTAAACATCACCATCCACACATTGTCCAGGGAGTTCTTAAATATATGTTCCTTAGCTTTGGTTTTCACAGTGGCTTATCTTGGCATCTTCCAAGGAGGAGATGATCTGGCCTTTACAAACCAGATCTGCCACCTCTAAAGCACCATCTATCATCTAAGAGTTTCTGCATCATATGCAAACAAAGGTCAAGTTGTGGGAGGTTCTCATTGGTTATCTGGTGATTCTATATAAGTCTGTTCATCAGAGCCACTTGTAGATTCACTTCCTTGAAATTCAGCCAGGGTTTGGGGGGAAGGTATATGTGGATTCCTGGTACAGAGGATGTCCTTTGTTGATGGCAGGACAAAGGGATCTTTTGAAAGGTGTTCCTCTGGTTTTGGATCCCAACCTGATGTTATGGATGCCTTGACTGAGGGAAGCCCACCTGTTGTCAGTTCTTTATGTGCAGTGCAAAGCATGAGTCAGCCAAACAGAAGTGTAAGCCTGTAAACTAAATAGAGTTGCAAGTGTTCTTCCTCAGCCACCAAGCATTAGTAACTGTCTTGTCTGGTCCTTGCATCCGAGTCACAGTCCAACAAAACACTGCTGTCACTTGCATGCAGAAGCCAAGGAAATCCTGATGTCCAGGACATTCATAATGTATAGGAGGTCACTTTCAGCAGGAACCATCAGGTCTTACCCTCTCTAGCAGTTGGAGCCAGTGACCTGGGCAGTGGATGAAATGGAATTGGAATATAAAATTTACACCAAAGGCCAAGCGCTGGGACCTATGAAGTCATTCAGAGCTGGAAAGGAATTGCGAGTGGAGGAGGTTTTCAAGGTGTTACAGGAGGAAAACCTTGCAGTTGCACTATAAACAATTGTTAGAGAGTGGAAAGTATGATGAAGAAAGAGAATATGAATGGAGGTACAGTAAAAAATGAAAGGGGTTGCAGCTAGGGGCCGAAGGGATGCTGCAGAGAACCTTAAGAAATGCCTACAATGCACTGCAGAAGGTGCACTGATGGAACTAACCCCCCCCTACTGCGTGGACAAAATGCTCCAGGACTGGTGTGCCCTTGACAGTTATGCATTTCGACTACCTGGCCTATAGTGACAGTGCTACTGAAGTTCCAGTCTTCAGCAAACTCCAGCCTGACCATTGGTGCTACCTTTTTGCCACAGCAAGAGTGGGTTCTTGATACCCTGGCCACAGTTGAGGGAACCCCCCAGAGTCTTTCCTACTATGAGGAGCCTCCTGAAGTAACTGTTTAGATTTTTACACCCATCCTGAATCACTCCATCTTCATGTGTGAAGATTGTCCAGCATAGTCTCAGTTCTTTAAGGATGTGCCAGCTATCATTGGCCCTTGCAGATCCTCTATCATTTACCTTGAACAGGGAAAGTTGGCAAAATCTTTTGATTCGTCTAATGAACAGGGTTGTGCTCCACTCATTGCCTGTCTCAGTTTTAGCTAAGCTCCATCTTTCTCAGAAATATCAAGGAAGCTCCCTACTGGCAATGATAAGCTACAGGGCTGCTCCTTCCAGGATGTTCTTCAAACTTTGGATGTGTTCATGGAATGCTTGGAATCTGTTCTGTCTTTTTAGCCTAGAATAAAGAGTTTACATCTGATTGGTTTTGCATAACCATACCTATATGAACTCTTGTCTGATGCCACATAACTTGACTCCTATGATGATGTTTTTGTGAACTCTTACTTCTAAGCATATTATTAACGTACCTTTATGAGCTCTTGTCTGATGCCACATAACTTCACTCCTAAGATGATGTTTTTGTTAACTCGTACTTCTAAGCATATTGGTAAAATCCATTCCTTGTATGAGGCTCACTCCCATGTTAAGACACTGGTCTACCATTTGTTTTCATTTTCAAAGAGTTTTTGCTTAAATTAATTCTCCAAGCAGGCAGGGCTTCACTATGGAGCCTTTGCCATTCCTGCTTTACAACCTTCCCCTGCTGAAAACAGCCCTCTTTAACCATCAAGAGCTCTTCAGGTCCTATCATCAGTGTCCAGTCTTTCTGGCAATCTCCATCCAGTCTCTTTCTCCTTGGTAACTAAAATAATTTACTGGTTTCAAAGAATACATTCAAACTAATGGCACTGTCAGATCTCCTGTGCATATGTGGGAGGACTTATCCCAGCTCAGTATCAAGGCTCATGAGGTCTCTTGCTTAAGTTTAATCTGAACTTTGCCATTCTTGTGTACTGTCAAAATATTTTCTCAATATTTCATTTATGGTAAGTCTTTTGGAGCTAATTGTTGTGGCAGGCCAAGTTTTACCTGTTTGGATGGATATATGGGATCATAACACATGGTGTCCTCCTCTTCCCACACTGTTTTGGAGGCTGGCACAAAAGAATGATGAAATGGAAGATGCTGAAAGGTGGTCTGGGTTGTGCAACAGGAACTTAATCTTTCAGGATTTAAGAAGTTGGTGCATGGGAATAAAGGGTATTTATGATTAATGGGTTAGTTATTTTGAACAGCACTTATATCATAAGATCCCGTCCTTGAGGTATCTGCAAATTAAGTTCAAAGACTTTCTGAAACTGACTGGGTGGTATATCCAACGTTGGAGGTTCGAGAACCAAATGGTGCATGTACTTATAGCAGGTATAACAATTTTGTTAGACTGAGTTCATCACAATTCATGCACCAAAAACCTGTGTAAAAATAAATGCTATCAAACACTCAGGTAAAATTAGAGAAAGTAAATAAAATAAGTGAAAAAAATTAGCAGAGCAAGAGAACAGAGCACTACAGCAGTGTAAACATGTACAGTAATTAAAAATCTGTATCAATTTAAGAAAACCCATCTACTAAGGTATGTTAGTGCCCTTTATGAAATTTTTCGAACTGCTCTACATAAATTAACTGTACTTGTATTATCCTAGTTCCACATGGATGGCTGGATAATTTGACTATTTTGCCTTAGTGCACAAGAAAAAAGAAAAAGTCAAAAGATTCAAGTGCCGTTTAGATATTAAATATATTAAAACAAATTTGGAGTTACAGCACAAATACAAATTAAATGCCAAATATCCCAGTTATAACAATAAAAGGAAAAGATTCATATCCAACTGAAATACTTACTAATTAGACCAATCTGTGTACTTAAATATCATCATCTAAATGAATGTTTTCCTGTATTTAAAATGTCTCAAAAATATTTAGTGATTAAATATAAAAAAAAATACCAAACACAGAACTGAGTGCTAAAAAACCTATAAAATCTGCTTTTAAAAGGTTCAGCAAATGCCTGCATGTAATTCAAAACTTAACTGCTCATTTTGCAAACTTATCCTAAACGAATATCTACAAAAAATTTTTGATAAATACTGACAAGTGTTCTAGCTGATACTTAGAGAAAGACAAATTAAGTGAAATTTGTGATATGCTGAAGACCATAGCAAGAGCTATCACATGATACAAGTATTGTGTAAGTTGTTTTTGAGTAAATATGTATGTAAATACAAGATGAAAAGAGAAATTTTATTCAAGTAGTTTAGGTCTCATAAATTATATTACTACTCCAGAAGTTACAAATCCTAACATTTTTATTACTGGGAGAGTTACAATTAACAGTTTTAGACACTCAAAGATGGCTGTTTGGATTGACAGTTTTTGCTGCTTTGGCAAAGCAAAAGTGAGGCACTCAAAGTGCCATCTTCACTGTTAAAGCAATTTTGCCACAAATATATTAAATTTATTTATGGTGTACTGTAAACTGTTATGAAAAATTAATGTATAATACCAAACATGTTAAGACATAACAAGACTCCAAGTCTTCAAGAGATGGAATTTTTCAACCTAAATCAAGAACACAACTACTAACCCCGACTTCATTTTCCAATACTGTAGTAAGTTCTTCATTCTCTCTATACCGATTTTATTTAAACCTTAAAAGATATGCAAAGAACATTAAGGTGTGTAAAGGGGTAATGGTATAAAACAAGATTTTTTTTCCTAAAACTATTCATAGTAATTGCCTTGAATTTTAAGAGCCTGGAAATAAAATAAGCTAATTTTAGGCAAAGTTGTGCAAAGGGACAATAGAAATGACCATTTTTGTGTCCTGTAGCAAGTTACAATCCTAACATTTTTTTGTCTCTCAAAGATGGCTGGATGGATTGACAATTTAATTAAGTCAAAAATTTAATTTTGGGATTCTTTCTCAAAACTGTACTATTTTCACTTTAAAAGCTTTACTAAATATATGAATCAAATCAGTAAACAGTCTATTTCTGGTATTCTCTTCAACAATGGAACATTTCAAGTGATCACTGACAAAGCACTTAACCGCTTCATTTTCCATGTTTCTGGCAACGTCCTTTATTCTCCAGACTAAACTGATTTTACTTTTAGTTATTTTTTATTCCATTCAGCCACCTGGGCAGGTTTATATTTCTTACCAATGAACTCAAACAAAAATTTTATATTCTCAATTCATTTAACCTTTCAAAGCCTAATAGCAGAGAAAAATAGGACTTGTAGCTGACACTTTCCATCTGCCTCCATAACAATAAGCCAAAATGGGTTCCTTAAACACTGCCTCAAATATCGGCAGAAAAATATTCACAATCTCATCTGCCCAGTTAGGCCAATGATGCCTGAAAAGAAATACAACAAACAAGAACTGTCCCCCTCTTTCAACATCTGGCAGCTTTGAATCCTTGATACTGCCCCACCACCACCAACCCTTTGGTCTTTTCTATTTAGCTGTCCAAAATTCTTAACCTTGCTTTCAAGAACAAATTATGCAAAGTTCTCAGAGCCTGAAAACATGAATTGGTTGTATAAAACTAATTTTTAATAATAATTGCTGAACTATATAAAGAAAGACAGTCGACCCCCGGTATTCACGGGGGGATACCACTAACCCCTGGAATAGCTAAATTCCTCAAATACTTGACACCCCTTTAAAAATGATTATAACTGCTTATTTTGATAGTTCAAAACACCAAACAACCCTCTAAAATGCTTTTACCTGAATATTTTATTAGTTTTATCACAAAAAGTACATTTAGTCACAAACATGGTATGACAATACAGTAATTTGCGAATATTTCTCAATGAAAAATACCACCAGTAGGCGAATTTTCTGAAAATAAAGTGTATATATGTTCCACAGAGAAATCTGCTAATCTGGAACACAAATGGGTGGGGGTCCACTGTAGTCTATACCACTTCATGTTAGTAAAATTCCTCCTAAATTACAAAATTAACATTGATACATTTGTCACAAGGCAATGATCATGATAATAAAGCCTAGTGTTTAACCCAATTTTGTTAATACCAAAAATATCAGAGAGTGAGAAGTGCTGACATTTCAAGACTCCCAGGGGTCCATTTGTCAGTGGCAAAACTTCTGGCTTACTGCTTATGAGCTTAGCAATAATTATCTTTCATACCCCACTGTGTATTTATTTTTCAAGATTTGAAACTGGCTATGGTCTTACTTTAAAGCTGAATAATTGTACATTATTGTGATATGTTTAAAAATAAAAATAAAATGGTACACTGAATTTAGCCAAGAGCAGAAATTTTCCATAAATACTGGTTTAATGACGACAAATGTTTTAATTGACCGATTTTACTTTTTTGCTTTTCAATAAATTTTCAGAGAGAAATGTACTACAGTACTACTCAATAATAATAACTAACACATACAGAATTCAAAGTTTAACATATATTCTACAGCAAAAAATGACAACTGAACTTCCTCAAAGTATGGATAATACCTGAATGACCTGGTTAAGCTCCAAAAACTTTGCTAGTAATGTCAAGTCTCCTTTTGAATCCTTTCTTGCACTCATCACACAATCTGAAATGTTTAAATCATGAAAATATGTAAAAGAGAATGTACAAGATAAACTTCCAACTTACTTTTATTTAATACCTTATTATAAACTTATATACACAATCCCTGAAGGGTAAAAAACAAGAGAGAAAGCTTTCCATTTGATCAGTGATATCAATGATGCAGTTGGTACACCAAAGTTACTGAATCTCCTATTCAGGGCATTCCATTTAATGTGAGAACCAAGAACCATCTACCAAAGTTCTGAAATGCAAGGAATGGCATTAAATGGGTTCAATGTACCCGTCAAAATAATGGTGCCAATGGTATTCCTCCTACTTGTTACATACCCTTGGAAGTATTACATCAGCAAACAGGACACAGGCTCATTAAACGAATGTCATGAATTTGATAAAAAACGGACAACACAAGACTAAAAATCACTAGCAGATGAGAGCTTTTTCGTGACAGAGCACTGTAATACTCAAATGGCTACAAGGAGACAATGACTTAGAACTGGGTCATAAAAAAATTTTCTTACCACAGACCACATCAAAGTTCCAAGACTTATCTGAGCACCATCCCTAAGATAAATGAAGCCTGAATAAAATCAATAACCTGACAATAGCAGCAACAATGTTCAAAAAGATTGACAGCTCTTATCTGTTGGACATAACCTTAGCATTACCAGGTGGTGGCTCTAGTGTATAAAAGAGATGAATGATAACCTGTGGTCCTTAGGCACTACCCTATCAAGTGGCCATCACCCAGGCATGTTTATATGTGGTTCCTCATTTAAGGGTGTTCTAAATATTCAACTAGACACCATTTTCATAGCAACCCTTCACTAACTAGGCATTGTGGCTGATAGATGGGGAAAAAATACGTTGCCTGAATCAGTGCAACCTGTATTAAATTCTGAAGAGTCCTTGCAGTTATTTTTCAAACCTTGTAACAACAGCAGGCAACTAATTCCCTTACCCTGAACTAAGAAAATATGCCCTGTCCTTATCAAGGACATTTTTTTGGATTTCTGAATTCCAAAATGGAGTCTTCTTGGTGCCTAATTCTGTAGTACAAAGTTTAGTTGTTTTAAAAGACCTCCTTGGCAGTTCTTCAAAAGATGAATGGCACTTTAAGAGACCCAAGTCAATCTCTTTGAGTCACCTTCAGAATGAATGTTAACTGGAGCTATGAATTTACAGTTTGGCATAACATTAGAGGTTCCCTTTATCAAGTCTTGCCCCTAAACGTTCTAAAGGACAAACAGTATCTCCTCTTAATGGGAAATGTTACATTCTACAAGGAAGGACAAAGGCAGTCTTCTGGACTAGTACGCTTGCCAGGGACTTTTAAGCCTTCTAAGGTCTTATTATACAATGGACTAGGGTCATGACCACACCCAACTCAGCTAACATCAAACCAGTCAGTGCAGTCGAGACACCATTGAACATACTGATCAAAAAACTATTACTGTACTGTAATCCATCTAAAACTGTGTTGTATGAATGCTGAGGGATAGGTCAACTGTTCTCTCTCTCTCTCCTCTTTGGGTTATTAGCAACTCAAGAGACACTTAGGTATTGGAATAATTTTTTCAAGTTAGCTTTTTCCTTAGCTTCCTTTCCAGGCACCATAAACTTATGCTTACATTTCTTTCCAGTCTTCTCTGCTGCATGCTCCTCTCTACATTTCTATCACCTCAATCCAAATTCTACTGTACAATTCAAGTCATCTGCATATAGTAGCTCTCGGGGGACCTACTTTGCTGCACCCTTCTGTGTCTTCCTGAATTAATAATAATAAAGAAAATGATGTTCCTTAATGAACAAAAATGTTTACCAAATTCTTGGAACTGATTTGTCACTGCCTTCACTCCTTGTAACATGGCTCTAATTTTAATTTTAAGTAGTTTTTCAGTACCATCTGCTTTTGTAATGCCCATTTAATTGCTTGTCTTGGTCCTCTTGTTAAATGCCTTAAGATTCTTTTTGAATCATACTACTTCATGGGTTTTCCTTATTATGCAGACTGTTCCTCGAGTTCAAATCTCCGATCTATAAATGAAGAATAAGACATTTGATTTCTGGTGATTGTTTTTCATTTCTCGCCATAATGTGGTCAGGATTTTCTCCAAAAAGCTTTAGGTCCCTTTATTGTTGGTAACCAATTGGTTCTTAGCCATGAAAATAAGTCTAATAAATGAGCCAGCCTTCTTAGGAGAGCTGTTAATCAGATTTAAAAATGGTCTGTTTAAAGTCTGATATATACTGGTTTCCAGTATATCTATAACATGAGGGTAATGTGACATGACTGACCTGGAGCTTTTTCTCTGCCATCCCTTCAGGATTTTCTCCAAAAACCTTCTCTAACTGGTTCCAATGTTGTGCCAGTGTCACATCCCTTGTTATTGTACTAAGTATACACAGTATTAAATGTTCCACTCTTTTTGTCCCATCTCATCTTATAGATTTAAAAAAAATTCTGTTTAAGTCACAATGACTGGTTCTCCCTAGCAACGGGACCATATCACATATTACTGATCCGACCGACCTGGAGCTTTTGCTTTATCACAAGTTCCATTTCTCATTGACGGCCGGAACATTGAACTACTGGTTCCAATGTTGTGCCAGTGTCACTACGTCACACAAGACTGTACTGCCTTCATTGTTCCATTACAGCAATTTCTCTTTGAACTTCAATTCTCCAATTTTCATCTTTGGCAGTTGACTTTAACCATGCACATATCTTCCACATTTCCTCAATCACTGCACTTCCTGGAACATTTTCTTGCACTCCTTGGCCTCCTGAGTTGAACTGAATATTTAGAATTCAGGCCAAAGGCTAAGCACTGGGACCTATGAGGCCATTCAGCGCTGAAATGGAAATTGACATAAAAGGTTTGAAAGGTGTAATAGGAGGAAAACTCACAGTTGCACTATGAATCAATTCTTAAGAGAGGGTGGAAAGCAAGATGGAAGAAAAAGAATATGAAAGGAGGTACAGTAAAAGGAATGAAAGGGGTTGCAGCTAGGAGCTGAAGGCACGCTGCAAAGAACCTTGAGTAATGCATAGTGCACCGCATGAGGTGCACTGACGGCACTAACCCCCTACGGTGTTGGCCTCCTGAGATTCTGTTTGTCCATCTTAGCCAGAACCCTTCATCTTCCCTTTTTCATTCCTCTTGTACATGACTTTTTTTGTCTGTCTGTCTTCTGCCAGATTCTCAGTTTTCCTCTTGTGACTCATTTTTGTTACTCATTTTTGTATTGTTGGAGTATGGACAACTATCTAAACTAGGACAATTTATATAGAAACTTTTGTATAAGAAGACAAATAATATGGGATTCAAGGAAATAACTGATGCTTGAACTGATAAGCTCTACCAAGGAATATCATTGTTTTTCAAATATGGTGTAATGAGCAGTTTCTTTACAGTACAGGATAAGTATTCTTGTGACAATCACACAGATAATTAGCTGGTAAGAGTATTAATAGTGCAATGGCTATTATGCCAATAAAAGTACAAAACATAGGTAGTCAAAATGTGCAATGATTTGTCAAATTAACTTATCATCAAACACACAGGCCATATACTTTTATCATGTTTGACATACTTCACCATTACAGTTGAGGCCAAAACACAGAGTTCTTAAAACTAGAGTTAATAATTACATTTAGAACCCACAGGAAAACTGAGGAGTTGTTCTGAGTGGAGAAAAACAAAAAGAAGAGAGTAGCAATGGTGAAATTTGCTTAAAATACAAACATAGCAGCTGGTAACATAAATGGCTCATGTGTGCTATCACTAAAAACCACCTAGAGAAAAACATATAAATCAAGAAAACAAGGAAATGGTTGTTCCATGGATTCATCCAAACTTGGACCCCCTTAACCTCAAAATTATGCCATTAGTGCGACACTTACGGGGATATAACTTAACCTAACCTATATGAACCTGGGGTATCACCCTACCTGACCATTCATGAACCAACATAACCTTACACTTAACATACTGTACTGCTTTCAATGAGTTCAAGAGTCAAAGGCTGTCAAGTTACAAGGTGCTCTTCTATCTTGAGACCAGTTGGGGTGGTGGTACAGTTAACTGGCTTCTAGTTAATGTTCAGGCGTTTGATATCAATGCATATGCAATTCACAACTTATGACACCATACAAATTTACCATAAAAAGAAATTCCCACAACTCAATCTGAGGCATTTCCATACAAGTTCTATTAAATGTCAACAAGGAAAAACCACATCTATGGCTTAAATGAAAAATTACATACTAATTTACTTGTCTGCATACACTACTTTGGGCAGGCCAGGTTTTCTACAGTCAAAGGGGATTACTATTGTTGCTAAATCTAAGAATAATATTTTAGACAATCTCTTCACCACTTGAAACACAACAAAAGCTTTGTGGAACTAACCCATCAGATTGTGAAAATGTGGACAAAGTTTGAAAATACTGTATTAGTTACTATTACCAGCATGACCTTACATAAGATTCACCAGAGTGTTTGGCTGTGAAAGGGGTTTGGAAATTTACTGAAATCAACAAAAACAAACTACAGTCTTATACATCTAATGAAGTCCTCATAGGACACATTAGCCCAAACAGTAAATAATGTTTTAGACTACAGCAGTATGTTCCTCTTCATGCCCCATAAGAAAAAATGGTTTAATCATTGCACTCAAATATTTTGTTAACCAATTCAGATTTGGTGAAATTCAACTCTCTTAATCAATAAGCTGTTAGTGTGCAGCTCTAGTAGCAAATCTTACTGCCAACACATGGCTGGCTTAATCTAACATCAAAACAAAGCAAGTGAGAGACTATAATTACCTATGTTATTTTAAAATTATGAGGAAAAGTAATATTTTGTACTTTACTCAAGAGCTGTCAGGGTAATTCTATACATTAAGCCAGTTCCATGCCTGTTTTAAACACCTTTTACCCAACTGTTTTTTTTCTGGAGGGAGGGAGCCGCTTTTAGGGCTTCGTTGGTACTGGCGGTCAATCTGTTTGTTATCGACAAAATATTACTTTAAATTCTTGTAAAGCAAGTAAAATGTCCCTTCACCGTGTTTAGTAATGACCAAAATGATGAGGAAAAACTTACTTTACTCAAGAGGTGGTACATTAGTTCCATGCCTGTTTTTACCTTTTCAACACTTTTAGGGTTATTGTTACAAATGGAATGCCGGTTTAGTAATGACTGAACCATTATTGAAAGGATATGAACCATTCGAAACAGACGTGCCGTGCTCTGTCTTGTGAAGATCGCGTATGGAAACCCCTTGTTGGATGGACTTCAGGGGTTAATTAGAGGTTAATTAGGCTCGAGCGCCAAAAATGAAAGGTAAATTCATAGTTAGCAACCAAAAAACTGTAGAAAAAGTCAAGTTATATCGCCGTCGGTTGCGCGGAGCTACTGTATAGTTCTACCAAAGCATATTCTGTAAATCACAGTTTGCAAACCTCCAAGTTTGTCCAGGCCACCAAAATAGCCTAACAACAAACGCGGTCCTTTTGTTAGGAACTCCTTCACTAGTCTAGGCTGGGCTATCTGAAGTACTGCGACTTGAATTATCCTAAAATCTTCAAGTATCCTTATTCCAAGCCCAACATTGCAACCTTTATTAATAAACCTGGAACAAGCTGGTTAAGTTCCGTCTTGGAGGGTGGGGGTTCCTGGGCTACAACTTCTTGTTTAGCCTAATATCTTCAAAGGTCCTACAGTTTAGTTGGCGACAAATATTAGCTTTAAATTCTTGTATAGCATGAAAAATAAAGGGTGCGACAGTCGTAGTTTCAAGTTTTACCGACTAACATCAGTAACAATTAACAACAAAGCCTAGCCTAGTCTACCTTGGCCTAGTCTCTAGACTCTTAAATTGGCTATGCTACTGTATTTGGAGTATAATTTACCTAGGAAAGTAGCACAAGGTTTTAAAAAATTCTGAAAAGACGTATCAAACTAGAATAAATATTACTTACACATTATTAAAGTATAACAGTTCCGTTCCTTTCCCACTATTCAGTAAAATACTTGAACTTCAAAATCTGAGACGGCAAAACCGGGAGAAACACTCAGCAAGGAACCGAAGAGGAAAATTGACCACTGAAGTTCACTGACTACAGGATCCTTGGAGAAAAAAGCTTCCCGCAATTACGGTATACTTCTACTTGTATGTATCAGTCGTCCATGTAATCTAGTTATTATGTACATCATAAAAATGTTAATTTTACGTACAGCAATATACTTGATAAAATAAAATTAGAGAGAGAGAGAGAGAGAGAGAGAGAGAGAGAGAGAGAGAGAGAGAGAGAGAGAGAGAGAGAGATGACTTTTACTTTAACAACTGAACAATAACTGAAAATGGAAGTGTATTATATATGACTATATATATATATATATATATATATATATATATATATATATATATATATATATAATATACACACACACACACACACACACATACACATATATATATATATATATATATATATATATATATATATATATATATATATATACACATACACACACATTCCATTATATTATTGTATATATATATATATTATATATATATGAATAATATATATTATAAAATGGTTATTGTTCATATATATATATATATATATGAATAACTGAAGATAAATAATATATATATATATATATATATATATATATACATACATACATAAATAATACACTGTCTCTTTTAATACTTTGTTTCATCAGGTGTGTTGCTGTATGTAAAATTATAATTTTCATGATGTTCAAAATAACCAGATTACATGGACGACTGATACATGCGAGTAGAAGTTACATAGAACCTTCCTTCCTACTTAAGGTTTAAATACACATTTTAATAGGATATTTTAATTTTCCCAATTTACTGTACAATGTTATATATTCAATTGCTTTCGATCACACAGATAATTGTCTAACACACGCCAGGGAACACCTCATTGTTATTCAGACTAGTTTCCCTAACTTTGTGTAACGAACGAAACTCCGATGCACAGAACAAATTATCCCACGAGTGCAACCAGCACATTTTCTATAAATGAATATATACGTATATATATATGTGTGTGTGTGTGTGTGTGTGTGTGTGTGTGTGTGTGTGTGTGTGTGTGTGTGTGTGTGTGTGTGTGTGTGTGTCACTTGTTCAATATCGCCAGACGTTTATATAATTGCAACAGTAATGTCCCATGTACACACCGAGAGACAAGCTCACCCTCTCACGTCGTTGTTACGCCTTTTATCTCTCTCGTAATATATGAATCCCTCTTCTCATTCCTCCAGCCGTCTGCTGCGAGATCTTTCCTTAATTAATTGCTGCAATATCTTTCCGCACTTTCACCCTGCAAGCCTCTTTGCTATGTGTTGACTTTGGTCGTAACTTTGGCTCTTACGGAGGAATAAGTACGATTAC
Organism: Macrobrachium rosenbergii; assembly: GCF_040412425.1. NCBI lineage: Eukaryota > Metazoa > Arthropoda > Malacostraca > Decapoda > Palaemonidae > Macrobrachium > Macrobrachium rosenbergii. The sequence continues at coordinate 32,621,496 of NC_089794.1, read as the reverse complement.
TTTTAAGACAATTAACGTTTTCGCTACGTGTCATAGTGGAGCGTTGCTTTGTAGGCTATTATTCGTGAAGTTTTAATCATCATCATCGCCATCATCTTCCCATTATCACCATGATTAGTTTACAAGCACAATCACTTTTGGATGATTGAAAAATTAATAAAGGGTTCTTTCCGGGACTTTGATCTTTTATTATTATTAGGCTATTATTAAACAGGTAACGAAATTTGCTAGCAACATTCCAAAGATCATAATATCCGCGATGAAAACAATAACCAATTCCCAAAAAAAAAAAAACTGAAACAACGACTAAATAAACGTCACAGATAAAAAACTGAATGCAGTCAGCTACAGGCAATTAATACATAACGCAAAACTGACCATTTTATTGCTTATATATTATCATAAGCAACAAACAATTTATCAATTTACATTAATAACTCCGGTTCCGCCCCGTGATAAAAGTCTTTACTAAATCAACATGCTCATTTCAACTTGAAATAAAGCATTACCTTTAGGTAACTCATATTCCTACAAATGAAAATTTCATTAACTTCGGAGCAAATTACTCGCATTATTTTTATAGACAGGCCCAAGGTAAAGAGACCTTGGCTAGGCCTACCCCCGTTAATTTTGTATTGGCACAATCTCCGAGTCCAGCAGTCATAACGCCACTTAAACTCTTCGTATTATAAGGTTCGGGATTGGGATACCTCACCCGGTCCTTTTGACCTTACACGTGTGATAGGAGGATACATGTACCCCAAAAATGTCCGTAATTCTCCTCAGCGTCAAAACAGAGTCTAACCTTTTCAACACGGTGCGCGGCTGAGTACGAAAGGATAAATTAGCCATTCCTTTGGTCTCTTTCTCTGGGGGTCTTATGTTCGGCCTAGTTGGATAATCTTGGATAATCCTTTTCGATGTCTGACAAGGTTATCTGAGTGTGATGTGCTTTTATATGAGAGTAACTGTTTGCTTAATAGAATATGCTTCAGCACAGGCTTGCAGAACCGACACTGATATCACGTTAAGGCTAGCTACTTTTATGGACATTCATTATTCATCAGCATCTGTTTCTTGGAGATGGGCTTTTAACATCCCATGCTGACTTCTCAGGCCTCACTATGACCAACTGCCTACAGTAGGTAGCAAGTTTCAGTAACGTTTCGTTTTTTTTATATCTAGTACTAGAGTCCTACTCAACGCCTCAAATACCCGTCTCATCCTGGCTCCTGGTTCTACATAGCAGAGGGCTGTGAAAATCTTGCTGAGTGCTAACCAAAGTTATACCCGATCATAATATCTTCACCCATGAGTCCAATAATAAATAAGAATTCTTTGTTTACAAGGATAACCGACCCTCTTCCATTCTGCATTCAAGTAAAACAGGACTCTGCAACCGTTTGTATGTCTCAAACCAATGGCTCGTTTATCCCACGACCCACATTTCTTCCCTGATTTTTGAACAGGGGTCCTGAAGAGTTACGTAGCATCAAGTCTTGACTATGGGCTCGTCTGCGCAACTCATGACATTCAGTCTTAAATTCTGACCATGGGCACCAGTATCACCTTAAAATATTCCCAATTTAACCTTTAGTGATGAACGACTCTTATATTCATTTCCAGTGAGCTTCAAGACTTTGACTCAAACTTATTGCATTCTTTATTTATTTTGCATTTAGTTTTTTCTTATTATTAACCACTTATTTATTTTATTTTTTCATACGTTATTGATATAAATATTTGAAGTCAAATGTTCTCTGCTTGTGATATCAGTATGCATTATAAACCTCCTGACATGTACACTAATTGTGTGTGTGTTTTTTTTTAAATATTCTTACTTATTTTCCACTGATTATATTGTAGACCCTGCCAATTTATTTTACAAATAAATCAACCAATCTTAGGATTGACAACTATACAAAAAACTTCGCTAAAATTAAACTGCATTTTCTGGCGTATTTCCAAAGAATTAATCTTCAATTACATTCAGCTTAATGGACCGGAACACCCGTGACTATCTTTGTAGGTATTCTCAGGTGCTACAAACAGCTCTTTTCGCCAGGTAACCAACATACAGCTATGTTCACTAAGTACAGGCTGTTCCTAGCCACGGCGCTGCGGCCTTCCCAGGACCCAGTGGGCCTTCCGCACTCTTGGAGTTTTCTTGCTAGAAGCATGTATGCCAAAATTAATAACAATAGCAACAATGGCGAGCATAATTCACGATGCCATGTAAAGACCAGAGGCTCTATTCTGAAACTTCAAGACTTCCATTTTATTACTGTTATGGAATTTTCAGAGAATGAGTTTCTTTTTGAGACTGAGACCGCCCTTTCTTTCGATTTTCAACGGTCACTAAACAATTCAGTACAGATGAAACTCCTTTACTTACTACTCATACTATTTCCAAGGACTCTGGCTGACTTTCTGAAAATGGACGTTCCTACCTTCTTGTACTTCCTTGGACCGTGCACAATTTTCAGAAATGAAACTTCCTTCCTCCTTCTACATTATTCAAAGGCTGGCAGTTTTTCTGAGAATGTAAGTTCCCTTACTTTGTGTTCTTTAAAGAAAACTGATCGATTCTATACGCATGAAACTTCCTTGCTCTAAAGAGTAAGTAACTTCTTCACCTCAATCTTCTTTAAAAGACCATAATAAATTTTCTGAGAATGTAACTTCCCATTTCATGTTCTTAAAATAACTGATCAATTCTTAAGAATGTAACTTCTTTACTTCCTACTTTTTAAAATGACACTGATCAGCTCTATCGAATTTTAAGATTTCTTGCGTCTTTTAAGCAACCTTGAAATCTGAACTATATCCTTCATTATCACCAGCAGGAAAACCCACCGTTCTACAAAACACATAGGTCTTTGTACTCCTTGCAGGCATGCATGTCCACCTGGCCAGGATGTCTTCATTCTCCCGGGATTACTACGAGCTTAACAATTTGCGAGGCGTACTGTACCACGACATTCCCAAGAATATGCTGCATCACCGGGTACGGAAAATTTATCTGATCTTGATAGAAAAATCGTCGATAAATTCTTGCTTTGGCTGAAATGTGAGCGGTCATTCGGTGAATGAAGGGACACTGGTATTGCGTTTGGTAATGCTTTAGTGCAGTAGAAACCCGTGCGAAATGCAGGATTACCTGAATCAGTGCTAGGCTCTGTTTATTTGCTGTTGTATCGGTGTTTTTTATTCTGTTTAAGTTTAGGCTCTGATTTATTTTGTTCCTTCCATATGATGTTCTCCTGTTCCAACACATGATTTGTGACGTATTGGCAGGTTTTTTTATTCTGTGGAGCAACCAGTTTTGGCTCGTAGACCGGATGGTCCTTTCTGATTCTTCCATATGAATGTAAGCACACTTTAATAATAATAATAATAATAATAATAATAATAATAATAATAATAATAATAATAATAATAATAATAATAATAATAATATACTAGGATACAAACATGATTTGTGACATATTGGACAATAGGTTTGTTCCTGATTCAGGAAATAAAAGTGAAAATACGGCAAAAATCATTGTCACATCTACCCTCCTCCTGCAAACCTGCTTGTCCGCCTCGGGTGGGGCGGGGTAGATAGGAAATTGGGAGGGCAGGGGAGACATGACACATCCACCCTCCTCCTACAACTCTGTTTGTCTGTCTCAGGTGGGGGCGGGGTAGGTAGGGGACACATGATGGGCAGCACTGGGTTCCAGCACAGCGTAGCACCCCATCAAGCTCCTAATAATAATAATAATAATAATAATAATAATAATAATAATAATAATAATAGTAAGTGGTAATGTGCGCAGGCGGCTTTGATGCAGTGTGATGAGCTTCTGAGTAAGTGTGCAAACAGGTTAATCTTCAGTCTTGACAGTTTAGCATGAACGTAATAGTAATTACTGTCCTTTTTTCCGCAAGCGCGACCTTTTAGAGTAAAACGTTAATAAAAATTTATTATTATCACCATTATTATTTATGTTGATTTCGTAAATAAAATATACCATTTTATGTATAGATACTATATATGTGGCTTACTGTGCTAGCACGTTATTATTGTGTGTTGCGATGTGTAATCTTTACGACATAGTAGGTCTGTTGCCTCTTTTGTAAAATATTTGTATGCATAAGGATATCTATCTATCTACTGGCCTACCTACCTACCTATCTATACTCATAGGACAAATAACTGATAATCATAAAACAAGACTTTAGCTCATTTAACACTCGTGTCCCTGCAAAGAGAAAAACACACAGTTCAAAAAAGTATTCATTTTTGATATATTGAGGCGCCATTATAGCAGGGACCTGAAACAACTCTCATACTATCACGGGACTTAAAAAAAAAAAAAAAAACTGCTAATAACTCTCCTCATACTATCACGGGACCTAAAATAAAAAATAAAAAACGTTACCGGGTCCGTCTCAAATTTTTTCAACTCGCCTTTGGCCACTAGCCCGCTCATCCCTTGAAGGTCACTGAAATCCTTCCATAAACTCAGAAGTGTTTTGTAGTTAGCAAACGAAGCAATGAGCCAATGATATGCAAACATGCAATGATGCTCAGCTGACATATACTAGTAACGTCATAGCAAATCAGAATAATGCCGATATAGTCATCACATCAGATATGATAATGGAAGATTAAAAGGTTTCACCGCTCGTGCTGTGATCGGGAGTACTTTATGCAAAAACAGCAACTGTAGTACTCTGTCTGAGGAGTGAACTCCAAAATCCTGTAATTTTTTGATCAGTTTTTCTAGATAAGTTACATGAATGTTCCCCATTGTTTATTTAATGTTCCCCTTGGTTTCCTTTGTGTTCCCTCCATCTGTTTATTGAGTGGCACGTCGGTCTGTTTAACTAGTGTTCCCATCGATTGCACTGTTCAATAATTGGACCTCTCCCTACTCTTCCCTTCCTTTCCTGCTCTATATTTGTTTCGCAAGCTTTACCAAAGCTCAGTTCGCAATTATTCTCCGATGGTTAACGAGATTTTCCCATCTGGTTAATGAATGTCCCCAGTCCTTTGAATTGTTTAACGAGTGTTTCCCCATTTGTTACAAGGGACGTTTACCTGTTCTTTGTTTAATAGACTCACACCCTCAAATTCGTTGGAATCAGGTTTTTCAGGAGATAGATATGCCATCACATAAGTATACGTTTGTAGCTTTATCCTGCAAATTCTCTGTTGCCGATAATATGAGACGATAATTTATAAACCCATGTCAGGATATGGCGAAGGAAAGTAGCAATTTTATCTGCAGTTCAGGAAGAGGAAACAATCTTTCCCACACACGACAATTTTGAAAACCTCACATTTAAATGAAGTTTAAATACCCTGCAAAAAAGTTTTAATGCATTACTTAACAAAATAAAAGTTTTAAATGCAGAGGGCGTAACGCAACGTCTGGAGAAGTTCGGCGTTTAAACAAACTTCCTTTATTGGATTACGTCGACGAGGACCAACAACTTTCTCGCAGATGGCCAGTCGTAAACCGGGCCACAGTTCCTTTACAAAATTTGTAGAATGGAGAACAATACGGTACAATGGATTGCTTGTTTACTCTGTCGGTTCCCGTGTCTCGGTTTGACTCATTGCTGCTTACACCAGACCCCTCTCTCTCTCTCTCTCACACACACACACACACACACACACTATCTCTCTCTCTCTCTCTCTCTCCACAGTATTGCCATTACCGGCACCTTGTTCCTATTGTTCTGCTAATAAAATATAAAGTAATTCTATGTAGGTAATTCTATGTAGGAAGACCAGGAGATAAG